>NW_015113238.1:41034-59102 GCF_001443285.1 Poecilia latipinna | reverse complement strand
TGGAGCATTTTTTTATGTTTTTCAAACATTGGGACCCTTTTTTTTTTTTTTTTTTTTTTTGTTACTGTCTCTTTAAGACCCTCCTCTTCATCCCTCTTCACCTCCATCACTCGGCAAAAGAAATCTGAAGCCTGCTTCAGGACGTCCAGTCGTCTCTCCAGCAGTCGGAGAAGCAGCGACCATCCCTCCCTCAGAGACGCCTTCATCGCCTCGGTCAACTCCTCCATTTCCTCCTGCTTCCTCCTTGCATCCCTCCTCATCCTCAGTTTCTCCTGGTGTTTCTTTTCCACCATAGCCAACACTTCAGGCTCATGCTTCTGCAATAACATATTAACATATCAATAGTAAGATTGCTAATAAGTAATTGTTGATTAATGGTTTACTATATTAAAATTAGTCCAAATTCCTTAACTAATAACATCCGTTTTTAGATTTTAATGCTGTAGTTTGGCCGCCATCCAGCAGAGGGCACTGCTGATCATCATTAACCGGAGCCGTTCTTACAAAGAAATAAAGATGGCGGCCAGACTAGAACAGCAGAGACAGGTGTGCGTTCAAATGCACTTAATACGGTTGATTAAAAACTTACTGATGTGATAGAAAAGTGAGGATATGTGACGAAAGATAAGCGGAGAGAATAATAGAGATAAATTGTAATAAGGAAAAACAACATGATGCTAAAGCGAGGTTGATTTTAAGGGCTGTCGTGAGTCAATGCACTTCATGGAGCGAAGTTTTAACGTTCATTCAAGCAATAGATGCTACTTCTGTATTAATATCTCTCTGTTTATGGGAGATAAAGTTTTTCTCTTATTTCATTCTTTTCAAGTTTCATTTTTCTATCCAGAGATATTAGAGGTTCTTGTTTTGATTTACTTTATATATATTTTTAAGATTAGTAAGGTGAGAAAACTACAACTTTCTGTTTATTCAGTCAGTATTTCGTACAACTGATACAAAATATTAACATTCAACAATATGCTTTATAAAAATTCAGCATATTATGAAGAATTGTGCCCTTTTGTGTAAAAACGGTCGACATCCTCTTGATCACAGAGAAAATTCAGGTTTTTAAGAAATGGCCGCTTATCAATTAATCGTTTGTCGATGTATGAGACCAATCAACTTTAGATTAACTCATTAATCGATATCTTTTATCCCCAACAGAGAGGCAGAGCGCCTCGATCAGAGTGTGTGAGTCCTTGTGGACCTGAAGTTTCTCCAGCAGCTGCTGCTGCTCCTGGATCAGGATGTGGTTTTCCTCCCGGTCCGATCCGATCTCACAGAGTCCAGGCTGGAACTGGACCAGCTGGAGGTGGATCAGAGAGCCGCTCTGCAAACACAAGCCAGAGACATTTTATTCATGACTAGTGTCAACTTCTTCTTTAATACTGACTATTGGCTGGAATAATAAAATCCCAAAAAATAAAGACCAAACAAACAAAACACATAATATCATCCGGTCCAAATCAGAACCAAAAAAAATGTTTGTTCTTCATGTCAAATTAAAAGTTAAGAATTTATTAATCTACATGTTTCATTTTATATTGAAACTGTTTAACAAGTTATTCCATGTTGATATGTTTATCTGTAGTTTGACTGTAAAGTTTTTGATAAAAAAAAAAAAGAAAATCAGGAAAAACTCTGTCCTGTTTCTCTTTAAATCTCCATCTGACCTTACAGTTAGAAGCCCAGGCAGAGAGATGTTGGAGTAGGGGATGAGTAGAGGACAGAGTTGGTTTGAACTTTCTATTTCTCTGCTCTGCATCCATTAAGCTTTCTTTTCAACTCTTCTGGGATTTAGGGTCATAGTTCAAATATATTTGAACTTTTGAGATGATAATTGGCTGTTTGTTGCCATGGTTACAATACAAATCATAACAACTGTACAAAAGTTAAAAAGTAAGAGCAAAAACCCTTCCAGCTAAACAGCATCCAGAGCCAGTGGGAATCCAAACAATCCAGGGGTGATCCCAGGGCGGGGGCAAGGGAGCCAAGGCCCCCTCTTGAAAAGTGCTTGAACCCCCCAAAGAATCATGTTCATTTTATAGAAAGACATACAGAGTCGTCTTATTAACTGAAGAAATAAATGTAAAACCTAATAAATAAACAAATAAATAATATAATTATATAATTTTAAAAAATGTTTAGCTGTGGGCCCTTAAAATAAAAAAATAATTATGAACAAAAGTTTAGATAAAGGACAGATCAGAACTAACAGAGCTACTACAACATGCTGCCATTATGAACAGAGAACAAGGAATCAGAAATCAGATCTTCTTGTTGCGAGGCAACAGAAATATTTTATGTACGGATCAGAAATCAGTATCAATATGAAGCTTTATCAGCTGCGAATCTGAGACGCTGCGGTCTGACTCTGAATCTCTGCACGAGTGTTTGTGTTGGAGCATTCCTCCCTTGATACGGTATCTCTGGCATGTTGTCCAAAAACAGACACAGGGAGATGGTGTTAACACCCACACACACACACACGCACGCACGCACACACAGCTGACCTGGAGCTAAAACAGGAAGTGGCACGTGGAGCGACAGTGTTGGTCTACATGACCTCCACAGGGACCCAGAGAAAACAACCTTTCAGCTAATAGCTCTAATGTCAGAAACTCATTTTTAATTGTTTAAAACATTATAAACTAAAAAATCTACTCAGTTAAAACATTTTAACGTTTAAACTCCCCACTAAAAGAAGTTTCAGTTCTCAGTAAATTAATATATTCTGTCAGCTAAAGACTTTATTTAATGCTTTGCCAGATAAAATGTTTTAATGTTTAAACAAACCAACAAAAACTGTTTTGTATCGTTTCATTTAAAGCAAAATGCTTTCAGTCTTGCTTTCATTCTCTAAACTCTGCTCTAAAATTATCAGCAAATATATTTTTAATTATCTAAATTCACAGCCTGACAGCCAATAGATTTTAACATTTAAAACTGTGAGTCAGCCAGATGCTTTATTTAACTCGGATCTAAAAACACACTGCAAGCTAACAGATTTAAGGTGGACTGGTCTGTCAGTTAATAGTTTTATTTTATAAAAATAACCAAACTAATTCAGGCTTTCAGGAAACGTGCTGATAGTTCGTACCAAGAGGCTTATGGTCATTCAGCAAATGAGTTTAATGTTTTAAAGCTTGAGCTAACGTGACTTTTCAGACAACAGTATTAATATTTAGAAATCAAAATTAAAACTGTCTTTAATTTGATGGGTTTTACATTACACAGCAAGAATATTCAGGTTTTTCTTCTTTCCTTTTTTATATTTTAATACTAGAGTTATAGTCAGTCAGTTTATAACTGAATTGTTTTCAAGCCTGTTTGTCAACTTATTATGATTATTTTCCACTTAAAACTACTGAAAATAATAAAAAAACATTTTAAAACAGAAATGTGGGCTTAATGAAAACTAAGAACTGTTAAAGGTTATTTTAATCTGACAAATGAGCCTCAGTGGAACAATTATTTATTGAGTATTTATACTGTGGAGTTTATAGTCATAGTTTAGGAATTTTGTGTTTTAAAAGCTGAACATTTTTATCCTTTAAGTATGTTACTTTACAGTCCGTTTATATTTTTAAAACTTTAAACTCATATTAAACCTAAACTAAGAAAGTGAATGATTAGTAACAACTTCAGATATAATTTGTCCAATTATTTAGATTTTGGAAACATTAGATGAAGGTTTTTCTCCCTGATTTGTTGTATTTTAACTCGTCTCTGTATATAAATTAAAGGACATTAATTGGACCATGAATGTCTGTATTTCTGTTACCTGGAGGACAGAAGCAACAATCTGGGTCCGGCCGGCCTGGATGGCGATGGAGCTCAGAGTCGTGAAGGACGCTTTGCTGCTGCTGTCCTCTTGTCTCTGACGTCCACATGTCTCTTCACTTTCTTCTGTTTTCTCAGTCGTCATGAGGAAACACTGAAACCAGTCTGTTGCTGGTTGAAGAGAATAAAAATATTCTTCTCTTTCTCCTTGGATTCCTGTTAGTTTGTACTTCAAACATCCATCCTCGTTTCTTGTTTTTGCTCCAATATTTGCAGTCTGTCTGCAGTTGAAGTCAGACTAAACCAGAACCAGTTTCCCAGTATCTCCGGTTCTTGGTTGGTTTTTAAACACTGTTGCCAGAATCTCCTACAGAAACGCACAGAATAAGAATCTTAAAAAGTAAAAGTTGCACTGATTTTGTGGGAAATTGTTAAAAAATAAATAAATAAATTACAATTTCAGGACTGCTTCCTGCTGCTTTAGTTTGTGAAATGATGTTCCCACAAATCTTTCTCCTGCCACAGAAAAATATTTATAATTCTCAAAATCTGATGAAAGTATATGCATCTAACCAGACACTATACACTTACCAACAGAAGAAGCAATGAAATAATGTGAAAATTTAGAGCAGAAAATCAGTCCCAGGTCATGTTTTAACATATTTAACCTGTTTTGGGCTCCATATATGTGCATTCCCATCTGCACATATATCCCTCTGAGAATTACTTCCCAGTAAAAGTCAAACACATTGAGATCAGTCACAGGATTCCTGCAAGACCTCAAAAAGTTATAACATCTTCAGTTTTAGTCTTAAATACGATCAGATCAGACTTCATTCAAGCTTTTTCTAGTTTGTTTACATGCCTGCTGGACTGAGCTACTCTGGCCAGGTGTGCAGCATCAGTTACCATGGCGACAGAGCTCAGAGGAAGTAAAGCAGCATCCTGTTGGATCTTAAGTTGCCTCTCTAATAACAATAACGCAATAAAATCTGTTTTTCTGAGAAAATATTAACGACATAAAATAAAAACTGATTATTATGTAGCAACATTTATCCTAATCTCGCTTTAAACTATATTTGTTTAACATTTATGATCCCACATATCTATGTTACAGGCCTGCAGCTGGTGTCATTTATTACATGTAAACTGAGATTCCAGTTAATTATCACTAAGATCCGCTTACAGCTGCTGGAGCCGCTACTGAACGCAACAAACCCAAAACTTTAAACAGTCCGAGGCCTGAAACCCACGCAGAACACATGGAACACGGTACCTGAGGCTCGGTGCTGCCGGTCCAAACGCTTTCTGGCTGAAAGTGGAACCGGAGTGGTGCGAGGGGAAGCGGGGCTGGAACAGCGAGGAGGGGCGACGGAGGTAAAAATAGACGAGGATTATCAGCGAGCTGAGTGACAGAGAGACATCTGCCTTCCATAAACAAACACTGCGCTCAGTGACACACACACACACACACACACACACACACACACACACACACACACACAGAAAACACACTGTAAACACATCAACGCACAATGAAGACATGAGGAACCAGAACCGAACTCTACTGACTTGGAATAGGGTAACGGAAAAATAAATAAATACTGACTTTTAAAATAAGAATTCTACGACTGCGTATTAGGACCATTGTAAATAGAAAAAATAGGGCTGAATCTCCGTTAAAAAAAAAAAACTCAGAAATTTTCCAGAAAAAAATAAGGACAAGGGTGACATTTGTAAGAAAAAAAATTCAGAAATGTTATTAATCCAAGAAATTTTCTAGAGAAAACACGGACATTTTTGAATTTGAAAGATCAAAATTTTGCTAGGAAAAACTCATAATTTGAGATTAATCTGTTATTTTCTAGTACAATAAACTTGGAAATTTCTGACTTTGAAAAGTTAAAAATATTCTGAGTTCCAAGTCAAAACAATTGACTTGAAACTCAGAAATTTCCAAGTTTTTTTCTAGAAAATATCTGAGATCAATATTTAAATTTTTTTTGGCAGAAATATACTTAAAAAAATTATAATAGGCATACTACAATGATGTAGAATTCTGATCCATTCTGATTTTAATCTCAGTCTCAAATTTATTTAAATTGTTTACGGACAAAATCTAGTAAATCTTCCCAAAAAAATTGGGACTGGATTTCACGGGGGACAAAGTGCATGTTCACAAAATATATAAAATAGAAAGATCATTACGCGACCATTTTCATGTGGTAATAATTGCCGTACACCTAAGAATGGCCTTTTAAAATCAGAATTCTGAGATAAAAAGCCAGAATTCTTTTTGTTTTTAGGCCCCAATGCTCTTCCGTAGGAGTCTGTGTCTAACACCAGCAGACATGAACCAGCTGCAGCTGCTGGCAGGAGGTTAGGCTCTGGTCTCAGGTGGAGCTTCTCTTTTCACTCTGATGATTCACGATGCAGGAAACTGGAAACAAAACAAAAATGTTCTGTGTTGTTGGGACTGGGACAGATGTTTCCAGCTGCAGACAAAAAACAGGTTTGTATCAAACGTTTGGGTCTGTGCTGCAGAGGAAGCTGCAGTTTGAGATCGTTCAGTCATCCATGGTCACATTCAGCTGATAAAACACATTTTAAAACTTTACAAAAGACAAACAATTAAGAAACCCACTATTAGGTCAAAATATTATAAATGACCACATGTAGGTTAAAGATGTGGATAAAACTGTTGATATAATTTCGGAAAAGCAAAATATTGGTTTGGGGTTTTAGGACAACAGAAAAAATTTAATTAAAGCTGAACAAACATGATGATGGGATCCTGAACTTAGCTTTTTTTTGTTTTTGAGTATGAGTAACTGAATCAGAACATTGAGTCGGTCCGGTGCTGAAAGACCCGTCAGTGGTCACCAAGAATGGACCAGAATCAGAGGAACCATTGTTTACTGAGGGAAACTAAACCAGTTGAGAACTGGGATGAGAACTGGACCCAGTTTGGTGGTGATGTCTGCACACTTCCTGAATGAGCTGAAAGTTTGAGTTCAAACCTGAATTTGATGGATTCACTTACTAACACAAAAAAAATGAAAACCACAAACATCCTCACTTATAAAACCTTTGGTTTATTGAGCTGCTTACAAAAAAATAAATAACATTTAAAATAAACAAACAAAAAAAAAACCCAACAAGTATTCAGGTGAGAGTTCGTTAGCTGTAATGTTTGGTCTCGTCTGATTGGTCAACGTTAAATAACGACTCCCTGTAGGCAGAATCTGTCCAATCAGAAATCTAAGCTGCTCAGATATGAAGTCTTTTTGGTCGTGTGCTATGATTGGCTCAGAGACAACCTAAGGTCCTCCTCCCTCAAGCTGCGGTCCAATCGCTGCGTCTCAGACTCCAGGACTGCTGGGATTGGACGGCGTGAGACGGCGTCCAGCGAATTGTTCAGGTCCTGCCTCATCGAGAGCAGCCATTCGCTGTTTCTGGACGACTGCTCAATAAACTCCGCCTTCTGCTCCTGCTCCACCGCCAGCGAGATGCGGAGACGATTCACCTTGAATGTGCAGACATGATGACATCATCAGCATCCACCTGACCAATCAAAACATTAAAACTCTTCTTCTGTGGTGATCTCACCTGGTCCTCCAGCTCCCTCACGGTGCGGTCCACGTCAGCGGTGTTCTCAGATGACTGAACACACACCACCACACACACCTGTTAATCACACGGAGTCGCAGCTGCTTACCTGAGAAGCCTCGTCACACAGACTCACCTGTCTCGCCTGAGTCCTGGAGCTGAGAGAAAGCTGCTGCTGGAGCCTCGATCGTTCCTCCTCCACCTGACAGACAAAAGGCCCACAAATTTACAAAAACCACAAAACACATCAAAGCAGGACTTTTAGTATCTGTGTTTGTGAAACTGTGGTTGGAAGTTTCCATCCACTCATCACAGACATGAACCGCCGCCCTCAAACGACAGGAAACTGGTCAGGAGCTACAGGAACAACATTCCAGCCTGCTGTGAGCTGCTCACCAGTCAGTCTCTTCAGGAAGTTGCAATCGCAACTATTAATGAAAATTCACTCATCACTGACTGCAACTTTTTAAAAAAGGTCCAGTAAAATCTGTAACTTTAGGCCTGGAGGGGGTGACAATTTCAACACCAGTTATTAATGTCTCCAAAAAATAAACAAAAAAAGGAAATATTGTGATGTCGAAATTAAACTTACTAAAAGACATTTAAAAAATATTAGAGTGGGTTTATATATGAACTGAAGCCTGTATGTATTAAATTAACTCCAGAATAAATGCACCCTTGTGCCTCAATTTCAGTTTACATTCCTAGAATGGAAAACCAAGAGCTCCATTAAGAGCCCTGGGTTAAAGTGCTAATGGTGGAGATGAGGGTGGGCACCTGTTTCAACGTGTCTTTGAGAACACTTCTGTCTTTCTTCAGCTTGTCTTTCAGGCTTTCCAGACGGGAATTCTTCTTGTCCATCCGTTTTTGGTTCAGCTCCAGTTCAGCCACCTGGTGCTGCAGGATCAACAGTCTGTCACTCTGAGGACACACATTTCTCTCAAGGTCAATCAGGACAGCCAGGTGTAAGCGTGTAACGACAGAGGTCACCTGCCCTTAACCCAACCAATCAGACGCTGCACTGACCTCCTCTGACTGAGGAACCGCCCCGGGGTTCTGCTCCTGTTGGTGCACTCTCTCCCTGTAGCCAATCATGGCTGACTCTGTCCGCTCCAGGGCCATTCGGACCCGGTCCCTGTCTGCCTCCAGCTGCTTGTTGCTCTGAGTCAGTATGTAGAGCTGATTCTTCTGCTCCTCTGTCAAGGCTTTGCACTTGTTCAGCTCGGTTTGGCTCTCTTGCACCTCCATTCTTGCTTTCTCTACCTCCATCTCCTTCTTTTCCACCCTGGACCTCCACTCTGTCTCCACCTCCTCCTGTTTCCTCCGCAGTATCTGGACTTCTGTATTGAGAGCGTTCAGCTTCACCATCTGCTCTTTCTCCACCTCTTCCACTCGACTCTTCCACTTCTTCTCAGCCTCCTTCCTCCTCTTCTCTGCGTTGTCCAGCTCCTCTAACATCTCACTTTTTCTCCTCTTCAGGCTCTTAACTTTGGCTCGCAGCTCCTCCAGCTCTCCTTGCTTATCCAGCTCCTCAATGGCCACCTTCTGACTCTCCTCTCTGATTCTGTCCATCTCCTTCTTCATCTCCATCAGGGCGGTCTTCAGCCGTTCCCCCTCAGTGTGGCTCTCCTACGCGAGGAGTCAAAGAGATAAACAGGGTTTCTGCAGGTTTCACAAACTCAAATTTAAGATTTTTTAAGACCATTGTGAATGAAATGTAAGACTTGTACCTCTATAGAAATGTACGAACTTTGTCAATAAGTTTGCACTGAAAAAGATGGAAAAAGCTAGCTAGTTAGCTATGTAAAAAATACATAGACTATCTATTTAAATATTTGTGTTAAGGCATAATTTAAGACGTGATTAAAATAATAAGGCTAACTTACTTTTCAAAAATGAACTTAATCCATTTAAAGGTATTCATTTTAGGTAAATAAATGATAGACTTTTTAAGGATTCACAGACAGGTCAAACATGATGACCTTAGACTGTCACCCTGTCCAGCAGGAGTCACTGTACCTTCAGGAGAACCTCCAGCTGGGACATCTCCTTCAGGGCCACCCTAAGCCCATCCTTCAGCTCCTGGTTCTGCTCCTCCTTCTCCTTCAACTCCTTCTGAGCTTGTTGCTGGCTCAGGCTCAGATTCCACATCTGAAACAGAAACCAGAGTATCACAAGCCTGGCAGGCCGCCTGGCTTGGCTTGGCTCCCACCAGGCTTAACGTTGCTTGTTGATTCATTTTAAATAGGTTTTTTTTAATACACCAGTAACAGTGGTGACAAAGATGGGTTTGTTGATACATTGAAAATAGCAGAAGCCGGGGCTGTGCACCTGTCCCAGGTGGCCGCCTTTCACTCAAACTGTGTGATTTGAAAGGTGATCTTGCAGAGCAGGTTCACCTCTACCGTCAAAGTAAGTATCAAGTACAAAAGCTCAACACAAATTGTGAACATAGTTGTGTTTTTAAAGGTTTGTGTTAAGTGTTCAGTGAGAATATGAGCGCATGTATCTTTGTGAATGAAGAATGATGTGTGGTGTGTGCATTTATGTTTCACATGCTCGCTCAATAAGTGCTTGGGTCTGTGTCTGCACTGCAACTTCATAAAGTTGATGTAAATGAACCACATCATTTACATCAACAGGCCTTTTCATTCCGTGTTTTTTGTAAATACTGCATTGGTTTGGATAAATAACAACCAATCTCAACCAGTAAATCAAAATCCTGTATGCAGCAGCATACTAAAAAAAAGAAAATACTTCATACAAAAAAATACAGTGAATATTTTATCCTAAGAAAATTTTGTTAAGCATATAAATACTTATCATTACCCATTTTAGATTTTTTGTTACTTGTTTAAATGTGACCAAAGCTGGTCCGGTGTTGTACGGTGCCTTGAGCAGAACATGATTTAAAGCCCTTCTTCCTGTTAAGAAAATCACCACCACTAACACTTTCACTGCAGATTTGGTGGAATCTGGGACATGGAGGCATGTTTGAAAATGGGCTGCACAGTTGGTAGAGCTGTTGCCTTGCAGCAAGTAGGTCCTGGATCTTTCTGCATGGAGTTTGCATGTTCTCCCTGTGCATGGTGGGTTCTTTCCGGGTACTCCGGCTTCCTCCCACAGTCCAAAAACATGACTGTCAGGTTAAATGGTTTCTCTAAATTGTCCCTAGGTGTGAGTGTGTGTGTGTTCATGGTTGTTTGTCTGGCGACTGGCGACCTGTCCAGGGTGACCCCGCCTCTCGCCCGGAACGTTAGCTGGAGAGGCACCAGCACCTCCTGACCTCACTAAGGGACAAGGGTGTTAGACAATGGATGGATAGATGAAAAATTGTGATGTGTTCAATAGTTTTTTGACGCGTCATAGTTTTATAAGGTGAACCATTTTGGGACCTAAAGGTAAATACTGTAAAGTTGATTGATGTTCCGTTAAAGATCCACTTGCTGATTATTTAATTGTGATTTAACTTTAGGGGAAAAAAAAAAAATTATTTTAATTGAATTTTTGTGTTTGCCTTTGTTAAGACTAAGTTGTATGTTGCGCATACTCTACTGTAGTTATCTCGTCATATTTTAAAATTTCCTTTTAACTTTTATCATTTTTTAACTTAAAAACATGGCGGACCGCCCAGCGCCCCGACCACCAGACTTAGCTAGAAACCCTGAATGGATTTCACCTCCTCAGCATCTCCTCCTCCTCCCTGGGTTGTTTGTGTACCTGACTCCGCAGGGAGCTCAGGCTCTCCTCCTTCACCTCCACGTTCTGCTGAACACCTCTCAATTCCTCCTGCGCCTCCTCCCTCCCCTGGCGCTCCTTCTTTGCTTCCTCTTTAAGATCCGAGACGTCTTCTCTACTTTTCTTCAGCTTCTCTTGCATCTCCAGCTTCTCCTGCTGCTCCTTCTGGAGCTCCTCTTTGAGCAGTGACACCTCCTCTTCACTCCTCCTGTGGGCCTCCTTTACAGTCCCCACCTCCATCTCTGTCCTTGTTAACTTCTCCTTCATCTGCTCCTTCTCTTTTTTCACCTCCTCAGTGAGCAGTTTTAATGCATCCTTGGTTGTCCTAACCTCTTCCTCCACCTCCTCCTTCCTCTTCATCAGTTCATCTCGGATTTTCTCCCCCTCCTGGAGTTCCTTCACCAGCTCCTCTTTGAGTTCAGACACCTCCTTCTCAAATATTCGGAGCTTCTCCTGCTTCTCCTCCTTTTCCTTCTGCTCTCTAATCACCTCCTCTCTGAGAATTGTCACCTCCTCCTCAAACGTCCTCAATTTCTCCTGATTTTCTCTTTGCTCCTTATTCATCTCGTCTCTTAGTGCAGACACCTCCCTTTTGCTACTTATCAGCTCCTCCAGTACCTCCTCCATCTGCCTCCTCTCCGCCTGCGCTATTTGGTTGATCACCAGCTCCTTTGACATCCACTCCTCCTCCCTCCTTCTAAGCTCCTCCCGCGCTGCTTCATGGGCCGCCTCCTGCTCTTTTTGCTTTCTTTGAATCTCCTCTCTGAAATTCTTATCAATCTCCTCCATCAGTCTCCTCTCCTCCTTTTCTCGTCTCCTCTCCCTCTGCATCTCCTCTCTGAGAGCGGCCATATCCTTTTCAAAGCTCCTCAGCTGCTCCTGCTTCTCCTCCTTTTCTCTTTCCTCCTTATACAGGTCTTCTCTCAGTTTAGACACCTCCCTTTTACTCTTAATCAGCTCCTCTTGGAGCTTCTCCATGTGTCTCTCCTCCTCCTGTGCCTTCATGATACTCATCAGCTCCTTTGACCTCCACTCCTCCTCTCTTGATCTCAGCTCCTCCTCCTTCTCTATTTGCTTTCTTTGGACCTCCTCTCTGAGCTCAGATAGCTCCTCTGTCTTCCTCTGCACCTCCTCTGTAAGACCTGTCACCTCCATCTCCTTACTCTGTAGCTCCACCAGCAGTCCTGCCTTCTCCTCCTCCAGCTCTATCAGTCTGGATCTCCTCCTCTCTGCCTCCAGATGAAGCTCTTTCTCAGCTAACAGTTGCTCCTTTTGCTCCTCTTTCACCTCCCTCAGTTCCTCCTCCAGTCTTCTCAGTTTCTCCTCTTTCATTCTTAGAACATTACTCTGTTCCTCCATTTCTTTTAGCTTCCCTTCTTGCTCCTTCGCCTCCTTCTCCTTTGCTTCCAGTCTGTCCTCTATCCTCCTCCTCGCCTCCCTCACTGTGTTCAGCACCTCCTTCTCTTTCTCCAGTTGCTGCACCACTTCCTTCACCTTCTCCTCATTCCTCCTGCTCTTCTCCTCCTCAATCCTTCTACACCTCTCCCCCTCTCTCACCTCCTCCTCCCTCTCCTCCAGTGTTGCCCTCAGCTGCTTCACCTCCTCTACTCTATCTTTAACAACTTTGTTGAGTTTTTTCTGCTCCTTTAAACTCATGTCTGCCTTCTCCTTCCACTCCCTCACCTCCTCCTCCTTCTCCTCCAGCGCTGCCTTCATCTGCTGCACCTCCTCTTGTCGCTCCTTGATGACCCTGTAGAGCTTTCTCTCGTCCTTGGAGCTCGCCTCTGCCTTCTCCTTCCACTCCTCCTCTCTCTCCTCTAGCGTGACCGTCAGCTCCTGCACCACCTCTTGTAGCTCCTTATTGATCTTCTGCAGCTTTTTCACCTCCTTATCACTGTGCTCTGCTGTCTGCTGCCACCTCCTCAGCTCCTCCTGCAGCCTCTCGCAGACCTCCTCCTTCTCTCTGACCTTCTTATTTGCTCCCTCTTTATTGGCCTGAGCCTCCTTCAGCTCCTTGCTGTGGGAGGAGATCATTTTCTCTTTTTCTCCTTTCTCCTTCTCGAGGAGTGCCTGAGTTTCTATCAGCAGAGCCCCCAACTGCTCCTCCTGCACCTCTTTCTCTTTCAGTTTGTGACAGACCGCCTGCCGCTCCCGTTCTCCTTCCTCCTTCTCCTTCTCAGTCTGCCTCAGGCTCTCCTTCAGCACCTCCACCTCCTCCTGTGTGGCCCTCAGCTGCTTCACCTCCTCTGCTCTCTCCTTAACTATCTTGTTGAGTTTTTTCTCCTCCTTCCCACTCAGCTCTGCCTTCTCCTTCCACTCCCTCACCTCCTCCTCCTTCTCCTCCAGTGCAGCCTTTAGCTGTTGCACCTCCTCTTGTTGCTCTTTCATGACCTTGTTGAGCTTTTTCTCCTCTTTCACCCTCACATTTCCCTTCTCCTTCCACTCCTCCTCTCTCTCCTCTAACACTCCTGTCAGCTTCTGCACCGCCTCTTGTAGCTCATTATTGATTTTCTGGAGCTTTTTCACCTCCTTATCACGGTGCTCTAATGTCTGCTCCCACATCCTGACCTCCTCCTGCAGCTGCTCACAGACCTCCTCCTTCTCTCTGACCCTCTTATTTGCTCCCTCTCTCTCAGCCTGAGCCTCCTGCAGCTCCTTGCCCAGGAAGGTTATCGTTTTCTCTTTTTCTCCTCTTTCTTGCTTCTCCTTTTCGAGGAGTGCCTGAGTCTCTGTCAGCAGAGCCTCCAGTTGCTCCTCCTGCGCCTCCTTCTGCTTCAGTTTGTGGCAGACTGCCTGCCGCTCCCGTTCTCCTTCTTCCTTCTGCTCCTCAGTCAGCCTCAGGCTCTCCTTCAACTCCTCCACCTCCTCCTCTCGGTCCCTGACGGCACTGATCTGTCGCTCCAGGCCGCGCTCCCTCTTCTCCACCTCCTCCTTCATCTCTTCATACTCCTCCTGAGCCACGTTCAGCCTCACCTTCAGGAGCTCCACCTCCCCTACTTTCTCTTTCAGCTGCTCCTCCAGCTCCTCCTTCTCCTCCTGCTGTTTCTCCCTCCGTCTCCTCTCCTCCCCCTGTAAAAAGGAGATTTCTTTTCTCAGCCTGCTGATTTCCTCATCCGCCACAGCTCTCTCTCTCTGCCTCTCCTCCTCCTCACTCCTCAGCTGACAGAGCTCTTCCTCCATTGTTTTCTTTTCTGTTTCCAGCTTCTCGATCCGTTCGCACAGAGCCTCCGTCTCTAAATCCCTCTGGTTCTCCTCCTCTCTCCTCTTCACCTCCTCCTCTTCTAGACTGACCTCTTTCCTCTTCGCTTGCTCCTCCAGTTTGTCCTTCTCTACCTCGACTCTCTGCAGTCTCTCCATCGTGAAGCTGATCTCAGTCTCTCCCTCTGCCACCTCCTCCCTCAGTTTCTCCACCTCTCTCTGCCTCTCCTCCACCTCCTTCATCAGTCCCTCGGCGCGCCTCCTCAGGGCCTCCACCTCTCCATCTCTCATGCCGAGCTCTTTGTTCAGAACTTCTCTTTCTTTCTGCCACGACTCCTCTTCCTCCTTCCTCTTGGCGTCTTCCTCCGTCCACCTGGTCTGCAGCTCCTTCACCTCCTCCGTCAGCCTCTCCATTTCTACATTCAACTCTCTCTTTTCCTCCAACATTCTTTCCCTTTTCTCCCTCTCATCTTCTCTTCTTGCCGTCTCTCGCTGCAGTTCTCCTCTCAGACACTCGATCTCACCTTCAGACAGACAGAAACATTAAATCACAACCAGACTTCTTTCTGTTTTCCTCTCTGAAACTTTCTAAATAAATCTACAGGAGGAGTTTCAATTTCTTTCTCTCTCACTTGAACAGATTCCTTACTTTTGATTTTCAGCAGATTGATTCGAAACAGATTCTTTATTCCAGAAGTCTTCAACGTTGGGGTCGTGACCCGAGTCAGCAAAATGCCATGAAGTTCCTAACAACCGGCACAGCTGGCCCCAATGTTGAAGACCTTTAACTGCTTTTTTTAATCCAGTTTCAGTTTTTGTTCCTGGCCGTTGATTAGACCTTTGACCTGTGACCTCTGACCCATGTGATGAACCAGTGACAGCAGTGCTCTCTCTGACTGACCCTGTAAGATGGCTTTGGCCTGCTGCAGCGTACAGATGTGTGTGTTCTGCTGACATCTGTCCACCTCAGACTGGGAGAGCTGCTGCTGCTGCAGGCGGAGCTTCAGGTGGAGGTTCACCGACACGGACCTGCAGGAGGAGCAGAGGAGCTGTGGTCAGACACTCCTGTTAGGAAGAGGAGGAGGAGGAGGCTGACGTCAGGTGTGTTCACTACCTCAGCTCCTGTAACTCCTCTTCCAGCTGCTCCTTGTATCTCCTCTGAACTTCCTGTTCCTCCTGCAGCTTCTTGCTTTCTCTCAGCAGCTCCTCCTTCTGTCTCTCCGTCTGATTCAGCTGCTCCTCGGTCTTCCACAGCTGTTCCTGCAGCTCCTTTAGCACCTTACGTACCAGGGTGTGCTGGGAGGATAACTGAGGAGCACAGAGGAGGCGTCAAACACGATGCAGGTCAACATGAGTCACATCAGCGTGGGGCTTTGAGACATGGCTTAAAAATAAAATCTGATTCAATTTTCTCATTTTAATCGATATTTATTTTTCTCACTTTCTCTTCTGAAAAAAAAAATACAAATACGCGAAAATATTTTCAGAAAGTGGATGTTGTTTTAAAAAATGTTTTGAGTTGCCTGACAGCATATTAGGGCCAGGATGAGAGGATTTTAGTTTAATTATGAAAATTTAATAATTTTACTAGCAAATAAAGACACAGTTTTACCTGAATAAACATCTTAAAGTTACAAGAAAAAAGCTGTTTTAATAAGAAAAAAGTTAACATTGCGACCACCTCAACCTGTGTGTTTCTGTCTTATAAAAACATACAAGGTTGTTTCAAAATCTTCCTAATGATAATCAATTGTTATAAAGTGTTAATTAAGTATTTTTAAGTATAATGGCAAAAGATGCTCAACATTCTTCCTTTATTTTTTCTGTCATAATTCTCATAAGATTACTACTTTTTTTCTCCAAATATTACAATTTAATTCTTGTAATTAAAACAATCTTAGCCTGAAACTAATATTGTGTTGTAGAGTTGACCTGAGTTCAAACTCCAAATAAATACAAGTGTAAAATATGCATGTCAAACAAGATGAAATCACTCTGAACTATGGAAACCCAAGGAGTGAATTGGTGAAAAAAATCCCAAAATTTCAAAAGTTAAATCTACCAAACTAAGAATAGAATGAAATTGATTTAATGGATGACTCTCCAGCCCTACATCAGCCTGGTTTCCTGTTTACCTCGTCCAGCTGCTGATCTGTGGTCTTCTTCTCCTCCTCCAGGGAGGCCAGCTCCTTCTCCTTCTCCTCCAAGTTTCTCTCCAGGTGTGAGCGTCGCTCCTTCAGCTGATGGATGACGTCAGCGTCCGTCTCCGACTGAACTCTGAAGAGATTTGATTGGTCGGACCAAAACACTAAGGGTGGAGGTTCCTCTCCAGGACTTGAGACTCACCTCAGGAGGCTGCACTCACTCCTCACACTTTTAATGTCTCTCTGCAGACCGCTGACCTCTGACCTCAGAGTCTGCAGCTGTGACTGGGTGTCTGACAGCTCTGTCTCCAGCTGAAACAAACATGACCAGAGAGATGTGGTGAAGCTACGGGAAGCTGCCCTGGAGCCTCTGAGCCAGGCAGCAGAGAGTTTTACCTTCAGCAGCTGCATGTTCAGATCTCGTTTGTCTGTGGCCAGAGACGAGTTCAGAGCCGACATCTTGTCCAGGGCGTCCCGCGTCTCCTGCACCTCCCGTTTCAGCAACGTCTCTGAGGAGGAGAGGTGCAGCACGGACTCCCTGCACTGAGCAGAGAGCGCCAGCAGGGGGCGACAGAGAGCGGCACCACCAGTAAACACAGGGTTAAAATGAACAGCTGACTTCCACTGAACACTCAGGGACATTCAAACCTTCTGCAGGGCTTCTCTGGCATCAGCACCTTCTTCTTCTGCTCTCTGCCTGTCCAGCTGCTCCCTCTCCAGCATCACCTGCAGGTTGACCAGCAGCTATTTGTTACTATCCTGCAGATGTGAGTTCTCTGGGTAATAAAACTGGAAGCAGAGTTTCTACCTTCAGGCTGTGGATCTCAATCCGCTGCTGAGTTTCTCTCTCTGACAGCTGGACATTCTCCAGAAGCTCCGCCTCCACCCTGCAGCAAAGAGAGCAGCTGTAAAACCCGAAAGGACAGCAGAACGAGGGCTGGGGCATAAACCAATTTTAACAATTAAACCAAAATTTTAGTTTTTGAAGATTGGAACTGTTTTCACAGATGCACTCCTTGGGTCTCTGTAGTTCAGAGTGATGTCAGCAAACTCAGGGTGGCCATCTTGTTTGACAAATGTGTTTTACAGTTTCTATTTATGAACTCTACGACGAAGTATAAGGATCAGGCTAATTCTCTTAATTACGAGAATAAAGTCATAATATTACAAGAATACAATTGAAATATTAGGAGAATTAAGTACAAACCGGATTCCAAAAAAGTTGGGACACTAAACAAATTGTGAATAAAAACTGAATGCAATGATGTGGAGATGGCAAATGTCAATATTTTATTCGTAATAGAAGATAGATGGCAGATCAAAAGTTTAATCTGCGTAAATGTAACATTTTAAAGGAAAAATATGTTGATTCAAAATTTCAGTGTCTACAAATCCCTAAAAAGTTTGGACAGGTAGCAATAAGTGGCTGGAAAAAGGAAATTGAACACAAACAGCTGGAAGACCAATTAACACTAATTAGGTCAATTGACAACATGATTGGGTATAAAAAGAGCTTCTTAGAGCAGTGTTTTTCAACCTTTTTTGAGCCAAGGTACACTGTTTTAATTGAAAAAATCTTGAGATCGGAAGAGC
>NW_015113238.1:0-38219 GCF_001443285.1 Poecilia latipinna | reverse complement strand
ATTCTCTTAATTACGAGAATAAAGTCATAATATTACAAGAATACAATTGAAATATTAGGAGAATTAAGTACAAACCGGATTCCAAAAAAGTTGGGACACTAAACAAATTGTGAATAAAAACTGAATGCAATAGATGGCAGATCAAAAGTTTAATCTGAGTAAATGAAACATTTTAAAGGAAAAATATGTTGACTCAAAATTTCACAGTGTCTAAAAATCCCAAAAAAGTTGGGACAAGTGGAAAAAGGAAACTGAACATATAACAGCTGGAAGACCAATTAACACTAATTAGGTCAATTGACAACATGATTGGGAATAAAAAGAGCTTCTTAGAGGGTCAGTGTCTCTCTGACATTCCTATTTCTAAACTTGAGAAACTGGTCTCTCTGTCCCCAGATGTCAGAGTGTTGTAAGAAGAAGGGCAGATGCCACACAGTGGTAAAAATGGCCTTGTCCAACTTTTTTGGGATTTGTTCACGTCATGAAATTTTGAAACAACATATTTTTGTTCTATTGTGAATAAAATATTAGATGTTTGCACCTCCACATCATTGCATTCAGTTATTATTCACAATTTGTTTAGTGTCCTAACTTTGTTGGAATCTGGTTTGTAGTAATTTTATGAGGAAGAAAATAAATAGTTAATTATCCAAACTTTCTCATTAAAGTCTTGCTAATATTCTGACAGGTTTTGTCATTCAACTCACAGAAGAAATTATTTAAATAAAAGACACTTTTTGAAAATGTTTCCTGTGACTTGTAATTTCATTTTTACGAAAGAAAGCAAGTCGAGAATTTTTTTTAATTAAAATCAGATTTGGTTATAAAAAAACTGGAGACTTTATTTTTATGCCATATCACATTACATTAGCATCAGACAGGCTCACAGTTCCTACCTGTTTTGGATTGTTTTGGTTTTTTCTTATATGCTTCTGAGTAAAAGCAGGTCAATAATTGTGCTCCTACTAGAGCAACAGAAAAACTTATATTTTTTACATGTAATATTTTTTGAGAAAATATCTGTTAAAATTACATCATGACAGAACCAGTTAAAAGCAGGATAAATAACAGAATATCATAATATCACACATGTCTCAGCAGAACCTGTTGCTACCGTTTGTATCTTTCTGCCTCCAGCTGTCGGGTTCTTTCCTCCAATCTGTCTCTCTCTCTCCTCAGTCTGTCGATCTCCCTCTTCATCTCCTCCTCTTTCATCTGCACCTCCTCCACCTGCAGACGCAGGGAGGTGGATGCCTCCTTCTCCCTGCCACAGAAACACAAATTTGATCAAACGGCTCCCTAAACTAAAAAGCGATAATAAATTAAACTGAGTTCATCCTGGGGAACTGATGATCCAGAATCTCAGAAAAGATAATCTCCTTCACTGAGGGAAGTGAAAGAAAGATTACGTGACGACTAATGAGACTGGTCAAAGTTAAATCAAAAACAGAAGCAACCAGCAGGGGGCAGCAGCTCGGTCACCTGCTCAGAGAGTCCAGTGTGTGTTTCAGTTCTTGCTGTGTGTTCCCAGTTTTCATGTCCAGCTGCTGTTTTTCTTCCTCCAGCTGTTTCAGGCGGAGCTTCAGAGACGTTTGCTCCTCGCTGAACCGCCGCAGACTTAGCTCCGCCCCCTAACACACAGACACACACAGACTGAGTCCTTGTCCACACTTAGCTGGGCCTTTATCTTGGTCTACTGGTCGAAGTGTGAATCGTGGAATGTAAATGGTGTGTTTTGGGCTTTGACCCTGTTTCAGTCACCAACCTGCAGCTCCTCGTGTTTCCACTGCAGCGTGCTCTCAGTCTGAGACAGAACCGACAGCAGGGAGGACGGATCCAGACTGAGGACACTGTCCGTGGAGATGCTCGGCGTCTGGTTGCTGATCCTGCTCAGGGACCGGAACTGAAGACAAAACGTCCAGATGAACTGACGGGCCAGGAAGAAACAGAATCTGATTGGAGGAGAGGCTCACCATGCTGATGACAGCCTGACCGACCGAATGCAGCGTCCTGTCTGATTCCCTCAGCCGCTCCACCTCTGCCTCCGATGCTTCCCTCGCTCTGTCTGCCGTCTGCAGGGAGCGACTGAGTTCCTCGATCCTAACACACACAGATGGAGGGAGGTAAAGACCTGAGCCTCTCACACAACCTCCATACCCAACATGTCTTTTACCTTTGCTCCAGCTGGAACACCTCCACTTCACAGTGGAGCTTCAACTCCAGTGGCTTCTCCTCCTCATCCTCCTCCTCCTCTACTAAGGAGAATATCCCCAGGGGGAAAGGGGAGCGGGAACAAAGAGGAGAGCCTGAGACGTCCGGAGGAGGGTGGATGAGAGTGGAGGATAGAGGAGGAGATGAGTATGATGGAGGAGGAAGGTGAGAGGAGGCGGGTTTGATCTGAGGGGCACTGAGCCTCAGTGAGGAGCAGAAGGAGTCACAGCTGCAGAGGAGAGACGAGGAGAGTCTGGAAAACTCCGCCCTGAGCTGCCACAGATCCCTGCAGGAAAACGTCCACAAGAAGAGGCTGAAACACCAAACTGACCTCTGACCTCAGGGTTCACACACTTCTCCCATAGTAAAAGTCAAGCACTTTCCAAGCAGTTTCATGGTTAGTTTTCAAACTTTTCCATGACCACACTTTGGTTTCAATTCACTATTATATGACATAACTTATAGATGTGCAGAAAAAAACTTCATTCTCTAGAGAATTGTAAATCCTCGTCTGTTAATTCTGAATCAATTTAAAATGATCAAAATTTGATTTTAGTCAGCATGAGACTGATGGAATTTGATACAGTATGGAGCTTTATAAAGTTGTTTTAAATAAATGTTTAACTTGTTTACAGTGTCTGCTCTTCCTGTGAGTTACATCATTTAAACAGAATCTCTGGACTGTTTGAATAGAAACATTGATTTCTGAATTAAAAATTGTTTCAGAATCAAATCATGACCCTAAAAATCTGAATGGAATTGCAAAACACTGAAAGATTTGGATCTTTAATTGTTTATTGTTGTAAATAAAAATGTCTTGTGATGATAACATCCTATAGCAGGGACAGGGTAAACTAAATACAACATTTTAAGTCGCACATAAAATTATTTTTGTACTTCTAACTGACCTAAAACAAGAAAGTCTGATATGACTTTTTTTTTAATTTTTTTTAAGAAAATATATGGTTTCAGCTGTAAATTATGTTTACAATTAATCAAAGGGTAAATTGGACTTTATTACAAAACTGAGCAGGTTGCATATCAAGAACCTTCCAAGCCTTGAAAACACTTAATTGAAATTCAAGCATTTTCAAGGGTTTAAAGCAGCCATGTTGCTTTAACTGTAGGAAGTGAAACCATGATGATGTCAGAGGTCACATGACTGAACTGACCTGTCAGCAGCTGTTCTCAGCTTGTGACAGTGTCGCCTCAGATCAAGTACAGATTTCCAGAGTGACAGCAGCCGGGCCTGCTGCTGACTCATGTGACCCCACCGACACTAAACACACAGAAACACACACGTACACACACACACACACACAACCTGTTGGTTCGATTTGTTCTGATTTGAACATCAAAGTTTATATCCAACGATCCTCAAACCTCTTTCTCTCTCTGGCAGTCGGCCTCTTTCTGCTCCACCTCCTGCACGGCTCTCGTCCAATCAGCAGTCAGCTTCCTGAGGTCTTCTGCCAGCTCCCCGTTGGTCTGCTCTGATTGGCTGAGCTGGTGGCGAAGGAGAGCGTTGGTGTCAGCCAGACTGGCAGACCTGAGGGGGGAAGAGATCATGAGCTTTGTGATTGACTCCGACCGCCTGGAACACGCACATACACACACACACACACACGCACACACGCGTGCGTGCGCACACACACACACACACGCACACACACACACACACACACACACACGCACACACACACACACACACACACACACACACACACAAATGCCTACCTCTGCTGTTCCTCCTCCAGACTGATGAGGGCGCTCTCCAGAGACTGGCTGTGCTCATCTCTGATTCTCCGCTGTAAAACAGAATGACATCTGAGCGTCTGCGGTTCTGCTGTATCCAGGAGGTTCTGTGGTACCGCTGAGGTCCTGGACTGACCTCAGAGATCAGAACCCTGGAGTGATTTTCCTGCATATGCTGATCCAGACGGTGACACCGCTCCTTGTACTCGATCACCTACAGAAAAACAGACGAATCTTGAACATTATCTCCATTTTCATTCAGTGTGGGTGGAGTCAAGGTCCACTGTTCAGTCCCTCCAAGATGTTGTGATGTTTTTTTGTGCTTGCTTTGGCCTAAAATTGCAGATTTCACAGCACGTTTTCAAAAAGTTGCACGTTTTTTAAGCTTTATTTTTCCTGAAATTGCAACATGTTGCAAATCTTCCTTTTCCTTCTGTTTTCTAGTCAACTTATTATCCCTCTGTACCTGAGAAGAACCAGCAGCTGGTCGCTGGTCTAATGTCTCCTCCCTGACTCTTTGCTCTTTCTATTGAGACAATAAAAGATTATTTCTAAATATGTGTACCAGTGGGCACAACTTCTGTAAAATTAAAGATGATTTGGTTTATTCTTAGCATTACCCAACTAGCTAGCACCATAACCTAAGTTAGAACATTAGTATTCTTGTTCACAAGCCAAGTATAATATATTGGCATGGATTAACCACCCTCACTCATTTTACATGGTTTGTTTGAAGGAAAACTCTGTATAAATATAGACATACAGAACATCTCAAAATGGCTTTGTAGAAACTAAAAATAAAAATAAAAAAAGGTAAATGTTGCAGGTAGCGTCACAAGTTTTCATCTTGCAGGTTCGGCTTTCAAGAGTGATTGTGGAACATGGAGTTAAATTGAAAAGAGGCTACAGGGATTGGTCAGAATACACATACACCCACAGGTGATTGGTCAGATTTGCTGTAAATTTGCGATGATTGGTGAAAATTGCAAGTCAGCGCAAAATTTGCGAATGATGACTGAATTTGCATTAATAGTTGCGATCGCAACATCATGTCTTCCTGGAGGGACTGAATGTTTGACTTGAGATGCAGAATGAGCTGTTTCTGCTCCACAGCGCCCCCTATGGCCTCACCTTGTTCTGCAGACGGTGGATCAGCAGCGCCTGTCTGGCCTCCCTCTCCCTCCCCTCCTTCAACTTCTTTTTCCACCTCCTCTGTTCCTCATCAAGCAGGGACATTGAAGGATTCAGAGTCTGACAAAGCTGGGGAGAGAAACATTTTGAGAACGATTATCTCCTGCTGATCACCTGAGCCCCACCGGGTGATCAGCCCCCTCACCCTATCCGTCAGAGCTTTGCTCCTGGACTCCAGCTCCTCCTTCTCAGCTCGGCTCTCCGCCAGATCCTCCTGCAGTCGACACACCTCCACCTCCAGCTCCGCCTTCTGCTGCTGCCAGCCATTCAGCAGCTTTGACTCCATGCTTGGAAAGAGAATAGGGTTCATCGTCTGTGTTCAGCTGTAACTTTGTTTCCATGGGTTTAAATGGGTTAGCCCCCCCACCCCTTATCTTCGGGACCTTTTAAATTTCCGGTCTGTGTCCAGGACTTTACGATCAAATAATCAGTTATTACTGACAGTTCGACTTAAGAGGAAAGGAGATTGAGCTTTTTCTGTTGCTGCTCCTGTTTTATGGAATAACTTACCTTTCCAGATCAGATCTGCCCACAGCCTGGATCATTTTAAATCGCTTCTTAAAACTCATTTTTACTCTTTGGCATTTAATTGATGTATTGTTTTATATTGTTTTGTCATTTGTGTTGTCGTTCTTGTACAGCACTTTGGTGCAGTTTTATACCTGTTTTAAAGTGCTATATAAATAAATTTGACATTGACATTATAACTTCAGTATTAACTTTAACAGAGCCACACAACATATTAAAGTCTATCAGTCTGACTACAGAGGACTGAAACAATTAACTGGATTAATTGCAGTGAATTGATTATTCAAATAATGGTAAACTAATTTAGTTAACTGTAGAATACAAACTCAGAAATAGATCATTTACTGAACAAACTGCACACTCAAAGCAGTAATTAAACCAAAACTGTACTATATATATATATATATAACAACAACAACCAATTATCACATATATAAGTATAAGCTATAGTTTTAGTTTCACCTGGTTCAAAATATGTAAAAAAAAAAATCTCCTAATAAGCACTTTTTCTATCCAATTAACTGATTAATCCAAAAACTAATCCTCAGATCAGCTCTACACTGCACTGATGCAGAAAGGCTGAGCTCTACACATGTTGATGTTACAAGTTTCTATTTGATACAAATTATCAAGCATAAACTAAAGGAATGCTTTGTTGTTTAATTTTAGGCAATAAATTTTTTACTTTTTACTTAAAAAAGGAATTGAATTATCTGTTTCTTTGCATCTTCTGATGTATTTCTAATATTGTATAAAAATGCTTAAATTCAACTCTGCAGAACATGCTAATTTTGTTAATCATCAGAATTGATACATCAACCAAAAACTAAAACAATCATCAGTTGCAGATCTACAGGGGACTAAAATAGTAAAGGAATGTTTAACTTATGAGCTAAAATCATTTCGTCTTTACACCGACTGCTCCGTTAAAGCATCATCGAGTCATCTCAGCTTCTAATACCTCAACCCTCTACTAATGCAGTAATTTATGCAAAACGAGCCCTGACCAAGTATTGAGTATATATGCTGTAAAGTTCATGGACAATCCCTTTTAACTGGTTGTGCAATAGTCTAATTTTCTGAGTGCATTTCAGGCTTTCCATCAGTTGTAAACTAAAAACATAAAAACTCACAGATATGCAACACTTTACATGAATGAATCTATATAAAATACAAATTTGTTATTTGCTGTCCTGCTAGTGTTGACTCGGTTCTGTTCGGCTCTATTCGGCTGTAATCGCTTTGAGTTTTTAATCTGTAAACTGCTGACGCTCCAACAGTTATGTCCGAATCAGAACCGGATTAACAATGGTCTTAACTGCTTAACCACCCAAACATCAGTGCCCGAACAGAACCAAACCCCAACAGACAAGCGGGACTGTAGAAGCCAAACCCGAACCAAACAGATCCGTTAGCCGCCTAGCATGCAAACACCGGAACCACCGACTGACCAAAGTTTCTACCTGAACTAACCCCGTGAAGTTCTGGTACAATCCGTCACCGGGACAATGGCTTGCGGTTAATTTAGTTTTTTCGGTTTAACGGGAAGAAATTCTCACTTTCAAACCGGGAGCCTTACCTTTTTACCCGGACACCGAAGCTAAACAACCGCCAGTAGTTTCCATAGCGACGCCTCCTGACCGGAGGAGTAACGGTAACAACCTAACGGTTTACCGCTGGAAACATGGAAACTGTGATTATTAAGCAGGAAAATTATCAAATTTGGTTGAAAGTTTTTACAAGTTAAATAATAGTAAATATCCATTGTGGTTTAAATGTAACTTATTGAAGAAATAGAGTCATAAATACAATTTAAAGAGGCACAAATCTCGATCAAAAATATACTTATTACTGCCTCAATCAAAAAGTCGAGCTCATAAATGATTTGATTTGTGACAAATTATTCAAACAAAAACTTTAACTTTAAAACCTTTATTTCATTAAATTGTTTCCAAAATGCATCTTCAGTTGACACCAAACATTATATTAACATTGGTTTTAAAAGGATTTGATAAATTATAGATTTTCAAAAATAAAATAAAAACAGTTCAATTAAAAAGTTGATTTATGTTATCAAAATATATTCACTTTAAATATAGCACAGAAAATGTATCACAGAAAAAGTTACTTGAAAATAAACTCAGAATTTATTTCTTTACAGTAGCTCTTTTATAACCTGAGGAGAAAATTGGGTTTACGATATGACAAAATAACAACAAATAGTAGTGAGTTTACTGTCCGGCAGCAAAAACACAAATCAATAAATAAATGCAATAAAAAACAACAGGACAGACTGGAACAGAGCCAAAGAAAGGGTCTATTATAGAACAGAAATTCATTAAAGCATTATTAATTCTAATATTTAACATCATTTACATAAACAATTTTCATTAAGTCATTAATTTTAGACCTCAGAGAACATTTCAGTGTAGATTTGTATATGATTGAGCAGAGAAACCTGTAGAGGGGAGCAGAGGGCAGTAATGCTGATGAATGACCACACCCAAAGAAATTTCACTTCATAAAAAAGCAGAACATCACAAGTATCATTTTTACAAAACACTTCAAATGCTTCAAGAATGAGGAGACAATTTCTGAAATTATTGACCTATTGGTGACACTTAGGAGGTTAAATATTATCTCTGCTGCTCAGAAATTTAACTACTAGAATGTCAAGAAAGTCAAGAAAATGTCAGAAAGCAACAGTCTTCAGTCAGAGGTGTCTTCAGATTAGTTGCAAGATTGACTGCTAGCAGAGATCCTTCTTTTCCATAGCATCACCATCCACAGCGACTCTTTGAAGGTACTTGGATGATGTGAGTTATGACATTTAATTTCCCTTCAGGATAAATAATGTAATTTTAATTACATTGAATATAGACTTGGCCTAGTTCAAGTTTCATTCATTCAAATGAAGAAAATGGCTGGAAAGAGACCACAACCTGTTCCCGACTAATTATCAATCCCTCGATGTGGTAGGAGTCCACTAATTGGGATGTAAAAGGGAAATGTTTTTCAAACTGTGCATACTTACCATTTCATTCATCCTGATTTATTTATGTACATAATGTTTTAAGTTTTTACTGTACACCCAGTTTCAGTTGGAAATTCACAAAAGTGTTTATATGTGGGGCTCCAGAACTTTGATTCAAAAACAGAAACAGATAAGGAGCTTTTAGCCTCCTAATGTGATGCTTTTTCAGAATTGATTTTTTTTTAGATCTATTAGTTTATAATTGATTTTTATGTCAAATAAAACTGTTAACCTAACTGGAGGTTATATTAGAAGCATAAAAAATGTTCTGTGTGAAAAACATTAAGAATAAATCTGCAATCTGGATCAGTTCCGTCTGCAGAGCTTATCATAATTTAGTTAGTTTAAAAAGTGCTTCTTATAAATAAAGTATTTTTTCTTCAGAGTTTGAGGATGAAGCTGACAGAGAGGAGACTCCTCCTGAAGCCCCGCCCTCAGAGACGTGAGGACATCAGTCTGATCCAATCAGAACCTCTCAGTACGTTCTCAGTCTGAACACCTTGCTGAGCCTGGAGGTGGCGCTGGAGTAGATGAGGAAGGAGCCCTGCTCAGTGGTGAAGTGTTCCCAGTCTCTGCAGCCAAACGTGAGCAGACTGTGGACCGGGACGAAGCCCTCGTAGCCCTGCCACCTGGAAAACAAACAAACACACACACACACACACTGCTGGTCAGATGAAGTCAGATACAACACCTGCACAGGTGTGGATGAAGTTCGCTCACCTGTAGATGACGCTGTTTACAGAGTAAGAACTGCCATCGTAAGAGTTCGCCACAACCAGGAACTTCTCGTCTCCGATGGTGAAGAACTCCCAGTCAAGAGCGCTAAACACAAAAAGAACCAAAACACACATAATCAGTCAGACTTTAAAGGGTTAATCATCTTCTTTCATTTTAGACGTTTATAGAAGAATAATAGTTCCACCATTGGCAGATTATTATAACATAACATGTTTTCCCATGTTATAAGTGAAAAACTCTGCCAGTGGAACTAGTACTTTTTAAAATAATATTAAGGAATTATTTACTTAAAACATGTCCTGATATTTCACTGAAAAGTTACTTGTAAACTAGTTTTGTCTTATTTTAAGTGTATTAAGACAACTGGACTAGAAACAAGACAGAAATACTTGGTAAGATTTTGTGCTTTTTCAGTGTAATGAGCAGGTAAAAAAACAGCCAAAGAACTAATGGTGAAGAAATAAAGAACACTAACAAACAAGAAGAGAACAGGTAAAAAATGGTGATAAAGAGTGATGTGGAAAGCTTGAATTTGTAATAAACAGACAAAGAGCAGGTAATGACAACAGGAAGTAGATTGGCTGACCTGTGAGTCGGGATGTCCTGGAAGCGGAGGAAGGTCTGGGTGAACATGTTGAGCTCGTACACGGTGGAGTTGATGTTGTAGAGACTCTGGGATTTCCTGGAGAACTGCTGACTGTTGGCGACGGCGAGGAAGAACCGGCCGTCGATCTGGAACATCTCCCAATCCGTCGCTCCAACCGTCTGCCAACGGATGAAGGAAACATTTTATAGGGAAGTTTTCTGACTTCAGGAGAAACTTTACTGATTAATATTAGGGCTGGGTTATTAATCGATAAAATTGATTGACTTAATTTTTGGTTTTTGAAGATTTAATTTTTGGAATATCTGGATTTTTCATTTTTGCCAATGCATCAGTCATGTCATCTTGTTTGATACGCATGTTTTTCTGATTCTATTTATTTGGACTTTGAGTCAGGGTCAGGCTACGAAATGTTTTAATTTTATGAGAACTCCAACAAAAATAAAACTCTGTTGTGACGACTTCAGCTCCAGTCGTTCTTTTTTCTAAACAGTCACAGTTCTTGTGTAATCAACTCGAACTCATTCTCATAATTAAATAAAAATTCCCATAGCCTGGTCATAATACTCTGTTGAACAACTCACAGAAGGAATGATTTAAATAACAAAACGTTTTTTTGTAATTTTAATCATTGAAAATATTTTTGTTCATTTATAATTTTTAGCAGACCCCTCTTTAAATGAAGGAATTGGCTTTACTGATGAACGTTTATTGGGAGTTTCACCTTAAGAGCTGTGTGTACAAACAAAAGACAGTGTAAGCTACAAACAATGCTCTTACAACCGTAATGTTTCAACTAAAAATAACGTTCACTACTAAAATATCAACTTTGACTCAAAAAACTAAACCAGTATTCTTATACAATACAGCAAATTTACAATTCCGATAGATCGATAAAGAAAATATCCTTATATACAAATAAACATACCTTGTGCCTCTATAAAAAGGAGACCGCTAATTATAAGATACGTTTTGCTAACTCTGTTGTTTTCTGTTCTGTTGTTAAGCCGCAGTTCTACCATATAAACAAAGGAAACTGTCTTATCAAAATAAAAGCATTCTGTTAAAACCGGAAGTCCATCAATTATTATAAAAAATAAAATTACTTAAATGCAATAAGTGCAAAAAGAGGAATACAACAAATAAAACAAATAACCCCACATAATTTGGGGTTCGTTACAGACTGGAACTGAAGTCATCACAACAGATTCTTATTTTTAATTTAAAACTACTCTTTTCTCGTAATTTTAAGTCGTTTTTTTTCCTGGTAAAATTGCGTCTTTATTTGCTAATATTACGACTACATTTTCATAATTAAATAAAAATTCCCACAGCCTAGCCATAATACTCTGTTGTACAACTCACAGAAGGAATGATTTAAATAACAAAACATTTTTTGTTATTTTAATCATTGAAAATATTTTTGTTAATTTGTAATTTTTTTAGAATGAAAGAGAGAAAAGAAAATTAATAAAAATCTGAAAATTGGGACTTGTATGGGGAAAAAGTCATGCTCCAAGACAAATGCTCCAAAAAAGTTGTGTTATAAATTATATGGATAAGACCCATCCAGATTTATTAAAATCACATATGAGAAGCTTTATAAGCTTTAAACATTTGAGTCTTTGCACATATGTCATTCAATTTTGTTTACAAAATGATGCAGAATCTGTTTCTCAGATTAGCTTGGATATTTTATTTAGAAAAATCTAATTTTTAATTTTTTTTAATGCTGTGATCCTTGGATTTCTTGTGTAAATCAATGAAATGAAAACTAATCTATACATGTTTGTTCAGAAAAATGAGTAGCAGAGTGAGATGTGATGTGTTTTTGGTGATAATGTGTCACCTGTGTGCTTCTGGAAGAGGTTAAATTACACAGCAGGAGGATTTAATGTGATTTTGTGGTTTTAAAACTGCAGTAAAAGTCTCTCTTCAGTCTTCAGCTGGAAAATCCCCTCTTCCTCTCTCATTAATTACTCACTGCTGGTTTCCTGAACTTTCCTTTTCATCATCACCAGCAGGCAGAGATTAAAATGTATTTCTAAAAATCTGCTGCTGATTTTATGTTTCTATTTCATGTTCTGACTTCTGTCATCGCATTAAAACGTTTTCCTGCAGTTTGAGGAGGTTTATTACAGACGCAGAGAAGGAAAAACAGGCAGCTGCTGCTGGAGTGGAGACCCATCAGACCAGCAGGTGGTTCTTCAAGGTGCTCCAGTACAAAAAGGGTTCTTAATTCAACCTGATTTTTTATTTTTGTCTGTTTACATTAGTTCAGATTTGGACTTCAACCCATCCATTGTAACTGAATTCATGTATTAACTGGATCAGAATCAGATTTCTGGAGGGTTGAAGAACAGACTGTGCCTGACAGTCTAAACTCAGGGATTAGGCTAAACTCTCACTTGCTCCAATCAGATGCAGCCTGTATGTGATGTCACTCAGTATTGTTGTGTTTTTGTGTCATCACATCATCTCTGTCACCAGAATCGCATTAAATTCAACAGTATATGTCTGAACTTCACCACTAGAGGGTGCTAAAGGTAAAAAGTTGTGGTGGATTTCATCCCACATCATATGCTGACTGCAGCCCTGATCCAAAGTCGCGTCTCAACACTGACCGTGATGTTCTGGAAGCTCCGGAAACACCCGTCCAACCAGACGTAGATGGTGGAGCTGATGGTGGTGTTCTGACCGTTGAAGGTGTTCGCCACCACCAGGAAATGATACGGGCCGATGGTGAAGAACTCCCAGTCATAGGCTCCGGACGTGGACAGAGTCTGGTTCACCTCAAACAGCTGGAGGACAGCAGGACAAAAGGACAAAGATCCCAAACATGAATACAGAGTACCGGACATCTTCTCATGTTGACATCAGGCCAGTGAATCTCACCTTTGTGTCAGGGTTCCACCTGTAGATCACACTGTGGATGTTATGGTTGGAGTCTTTGGCTGAGGACACAGTCAGGCACAGATCCTCATATTAACAGCTGAAGTCAAACATTCCGCCTTCTGGTGGTTAATAATGGTAAAAGTCTTTACTGTTATGATCTACTGCTGTACAAGTTGATATAAAAAGTTGTTAAAAATAAATATTAACTTTCCATCTCATAGCATAGAAAGCAGAGATGTTCTCAAATCATTGTTTCCAAGTACAAATCAGGTTCCAAGTCTTTAAGGGGAAAGTGTAAGTGAAGTCTTACTACTTTAAAAGGGAAATCCAAGTCACGTCTCAAATCTTAAGGAAAAAGTTTGTCAAGTCTGAAAGTCGTATCTTTGCAATCCGAGTGCAGCTCGAGTTGCCATCTCTGATAGGGTATGCTCCAAGGCTGAGTGCTTGGTCCCCTTATCTTTGTAGGGTCATGGTCTGGTCTGGTTATCTGTTCACATGGTTTCATCATATCTCACATATGCAGATGATATTAAGCTGTACTGATGATTAAAATCTGTATTTTATCTTGCCTCTTTAACATCCACACACATGAGGGGATCAGATAAAAAAAAACTAAGATTTTTCTATTGATTGTCACAGTTTATCAGTCCATCATCAAAACTCAACATAAAACCTTCACTGCCAAGGGGAACTCATAGCAGGAGTTTTGTCTTCCCTGTGCTTCTCATGAATCTTCTGGCTAGTTTATGGTTCCGTGTTAACAAAATTATCGTACAATGATAGTTGGTAGCCTAACTGGTAGTACTGGGACTCTTTCTGGAGTCCTAATTGAACTGCAGCTTTCTCAGACTGTGTGCGGATGAGTCTCAGACGGCGTTCTACAGTTTATGATCTGATCCCAGTTCACCTGCATTCTTTCCTCTCAGATCACAAACAATCTCTTTGGGCCAGTGAGTTTGTTTTTATCTCTACAGGAAACATTTGAGCGTGCAGATGGAGGTGTGTTTGAAGTGGCTGCAGGTCCACAGGCCAGGAGATAGCAGCGCTCTCTGAACTCTAAAGTGTTTTATCAGCTGAAAAACCACGACTTTCCTCACATCAAATAGTTGTGTTTTGAAGCTCTTAACGAACGAACTCGCCGCAGAACGATCAGCATCTCTGATCCTGTTACAGTTCACCAGCAGAGACACAGGAACCTGACCACACTGCAGCTTGTTATTTAACACGTCTGATTACAGACGGCTCAGGGATAAAACATGTTTCAGAAAACACTCTGATGAAGAAATAAAATGTGCTTCATGTCAGTACAGTCATAACAGCAATAAAGATGCAGAAATTCTTCTATTAACTGACTGATTCCTTTACAACAGAGTGACAAATGTCCCTGAAATCAGAGTCTTCTTGTGTTAGAAGTAGGTAGTTACCTCCAAAGTGAAGACTAAAGCCATTATTGCTTCAAAACTTCATCAAACTGCCTCACATCAGGGAATGTTTGGGATGTTTTGCTCCAGCTCACCTCGCATGTGATTGGCCACCACCAGGAAGCTGTTGTTGTGGATGTGAAAGGCCTCCCAGTCCCGAGCAGAGTGGGTCTCCAGAGTCTGAAAGCGAATGAAACGTTTCTGCCGACGATTCCACCGATAGATGGTCGACAGCTCAGGTTCTGCCTTCTGCATGTCCGCCACCACCAGGAAAACCTGAAGGGTGGAGGAAGCAAAACATGATCTGTTGCACAACTATTATTTGTCTGCATTAAAGATTATTTAATACAATGTCTGATGATCCAGAGTCTTCTCTAACCAGTTGCTTCCAACGCTTTGGTGAGTTATATTGTTCACTTTTGGAGAATTCATCTCTCTCAAATAAAACAGTAAGGATGATGGTTTCAACTCCAAGTTTGGTCTTTTGTCATGAAGCACAAACCGGTTTAAGTTTGAGCTCTGAATATATTTGGAGAACTACCACTTCTTCCTTAATGTCAGGCATCACATGCTTAGGGCTCAACATCCGGGCAGTAAAGACAATACTCTACAGTAACGCATCCTGGATGATGGCAAGCACTGCTAGTCCACCTCATTTGCTTTTGCCAATCCACTTTAAATCTCCGTCTGGCCATGTGGTTAGAAAGCCACACAGAGAGATGTTGGAGTAGGGGATACAATCCTTATTTGCTATGATCAATGGAAGAACTTCCTCCTTCTCTCTGCTCTTTGGTCTTCCTTTGTATTAACTCCTCTGGGATTTGAGATTGTAGTTCATGTATTATTTGAACTTTCTGGATGCTGACAAGCTGTTCTTGGTTATAAAAACAATACCTCATATCAGGACTACAGCCACAAGCAGGAGCCCTTAAACGACTGTTCAAAAGTAGAAATTTAAGGGCAAAAAGCCATCAAGAGCTGCAGCATTCAAAGCCAGAGACGTTCTCTACCAGAAATGGGAGCATCATCCAGATTTATCGTGTGACATTGTGTCAACCATGGTAACACCAGAAATGTTCAGAGGCCTCAGCTTCAAAGGTCAACTCCAATCTGATGATTTCTGTGGTTGAGAAAGCAAAAACTTATGCTTTAGGGGACTTTGTAGAGGACATGGAGAAGGACTTTCAGTGGGCCTATAGAAAGTCCCAGGCTGTGCTTGTTTGTGTACATTTGACAATGGATGATGAAAAAATGCCTGTAGGCGTTTTATAGTTTGGTCACCAAGTTCACAGCTAAGAAAACAGTCTAGGAACTTGACTAAATCTTGGGAAAAGATTAAACATTTGGTGGGAGGTAATTAAAACCCCCAGGTGAACAAGATTCACCCTGAGACATGAAAAATGTAGGTAAAAACCCTGCAAAGGAGTAAACAGAAAAACAAAACCATCAGAGCGACTCAGGGATTATAAAACACAAAAAATCAGATTCACGCAAAGAGACGTGGATCCATCCAATGGATTTGAATTGACTAAAGAACCGGATGGAACCAGAACTCCAGGACAAACATGGATCTGTGGTTCTTTGAATTAAAGATCCTTCCTCTCTCCAATCTTTACTTTCAGTCCAGGTCTGCTGGTGCACAGCTGCTGTGAATACCTGCAGAGCTTTGTGTTAACACCTGTGCTCCTCTAAGAGCAAACACGCCAACACAATGAGAACACAGGAGGCCTTAACACACCTTCACAGGTCACATGATCACAGGTCACATGATCACAGGTCACCCAAAAGAAACATCAAACTCTTTTTGGGTCCAGGTGAGGCAGCAGAACCTTTTTAATCTTGACTTCTGGAGACTATTTTCCACATTAGGTTTATATTCATGACCTTAGATCAGGTTTCTACCGCAGCTCTCTTCTTGAACTTGGCGTTACCGCGGACAATTGTTGTGTTTAAGTGACTCCCACCTTGTCATCGATGGTGAAATATTTCCAGGCTTGAGCTTCCTGAGTGCTGACGTTCTGGTACAGCTGGAATGACCCATTAATCCATTTGTAAATACCAGAACCGGGTCGGGAGTCCCTGTAAGAACAGACAAGACTGTTATCATGAAGATTGAAGACCTTCATTTCCTTGAGAGCTGATGTGGAAGGATTCTGGTTCTGGTACCTGTTGGCTGCAGCCATGAACAGGCCTTCAGACGGGATGGAGAAGAGCTCCACATCCAAGGTTTCTGAGCGGGTGTAGAAGTCCTGGTAGTCCTCCACATAGTCCAGACGCTCTTTATCTGCAAAGAAGACCGATTTACTTGTTTTAGATGTTGTTAGTAGATTAGAGAACCTCAAAAAACTAATCATTAAGCAAAAATAATTGATGACATGTAAAATAACTAGGGTCGGGACTTAATTGTGCTAATTTAAAATAAAAATAAAAAAGATAAATAGGTTTTTGCTGGAACCTTTGTATTCACGCGTTTCTGGTACGCCCATAAATCTGTCGCACAGCTGACATACTCCAACAGCAGCAATGGATGAGAAACTGGAATTATTTCCATAATTCCAATTTGAGCAATTTTAAGGTAAATGGAAACAAAGGTAATGTGAGGTTCTGTGAAGTCTCGTCCAGTCAGACTCACCCTGCATGAGGGTCCTCCACATCATCCCGTCACAGATGAACAGACCTTTCTTCCGAACGTTGAACCACAGCTGACCTTTCTCTGGGCCTGAACATGGAGGACGATCGCCTGCAGTCACTCTGGCCTCGGCCTCTGAAAGAGAAACAAAACAAGAGGTCAAATCTGGTGCACAACTAAACCCAAGGAACATAAATCTTTAATAATTTTCCATTGAAGCTATGACGCCATACAGTTTTCCCATTTTTCAAGGTACCTATATTTTCTCTGAACATCTAAAAACTGTTCTTTCGTTGAGAATTTGAAGCATTTCAGGAGTTATTGTGTCCCATTCTTCTTCTTCACACCTTAATGTGTCCAACATTTCAGATAAGTTATTGTCTCATCTTTCATTTTCTATATTCTCCAGCATCCTCTGTTGGGGACAGATTAGGACAATAGCCGGGTCAGATCTTTGGAAAGTGCTTGAAATGTAATTTTTCTTATACTGGTAAGCAGCCATTTCTGTTTCAGACTATGACAGATCATTGGAAGTACATCCCTCTAAGTTCAGAGAAATGGACACTGGGCAAGGTTTACATCAGGCTTATTTTCTGCATAGTAAGGTTTCTACTGTGTCCTCTCAAAATTTCCTTTATGTTGCTTGAATGTTTTGATGATATTGTGCTATGCATAATAAGAAAAATGCAAACCATTTTCAGTTTTTCTTTGAGTAACTTGATCCTCTGAACACCTCTGTGACACAAGAAATTGTGAGTCACAGCAACATTTTTAGACTGTATTTTTTGCCCTAATTTTTCCCAATCCCAATGTTTTCCAAAACATTTCCAGACCTGAAATGCAGGACTGTATTGTCGTGCTGCCTCTAATAAAATAAACCCTCATTGCGCTGCGTTCCCACTCTCTGTGGGTTGAGGTTTTTCTAGGATTGGGTGTGTTTTCGGTTGTAAAGCTGAGGGTGGATTAAACTCTTTCACGGATCATAAAAACGTGATCTCTGGTGGCGTTCCCTTTAGAAATCTGAGGTCAAGTTCAGGCGACAGCGGCTTGCACGGCTCGCTCAGCTGCAGGCAGGTACATAAATTAAGATGCACCTCGGGCGGCTTTATATAAACCATGAGTCATGATAAGTCTGACAGGATCGGTGCTGAACTTCAATCAGCAGAACTTTATTAACTTTGTCATCATGAGCCTGGAAGAAAAACCCGTGAAGAAGTCTGAAATATGTCTGTGATCGTTATTGACTAATCAATCAAGGAGATTCATCAACTGAGCTGAGATCAGACAGATTTAAAAAAAAAAAAGAAAAGAAAAGGTGAGACTGCTCCTCAGCAGACGTCCTGACCGCGGCACCTGTACTTGTCCTCACCCGCCTGTCGCCATGGAAATACATCAAACAGAGGGACAAACCTTCAACTCGTACTCGGCTTTACTAAACCAAAATATCTGCCCTAAAATGTCCCTGAACCAGAGCTACATCCAGGAATCCTTAGCAGACACCCAGCTTCAGCAGAACTACAAATCCCAGCAGGGTCGGTGTTTTCCACAGAAGCAGAAGAGACACAGAAGCTAACAGAGCCTGAAACTGATAAACAAACCGTTCTTCATGGTGTCAGTCAGTCTGGAGCTCAGGTTACTGAATCGGTGCTGCCATCACAGCTCCAGGTTTACACTGCAAACACGCCACAGTGAAAGTATGGAAACACTGGGGAGAAATATTTAGCTTTTCAGTCTGAACAGGTGAGACAGGTGAGTTTGGTTCCTCCTGAATCTACACTAAACATCTGCAGGCATCAGTGTTTCCAACACTGAATCAAAATAAACATTTGATGGAAGAGTTTTAAAGGTGCTGTCACAGTTTTATGTCTTGCTGTTTATGCTAGCGTATTGCAACTTGTGTGTTTGGTGAATATACATGTAAAGAAATTAAGGATTTTTTGAGGAACGTCAAGTCCTGTGATTATTTGAATTAGATGATTGTGTGTGCTCTAGGAGTTTGAAAAGTCATCTTTCATCATGACCACAGCCTCACTTAACCGCCTCCGCCCATCTACACTCTTGGCCACGCCCCTTGTTGTCTCTTTGCTCCGCCCACTTTTATGGAGTTTTTCAAAATTTATGCTTTCACCGGGGGGTTAGCTACACTTAAAATCAGTGCTCTGAAATGAACTGAAAATAACTAGCATAATTAATCAGAAACAAGCTGTCAGTTTCAAGCATTCAGCATGCTAAGATGAGAGAACCTTCATCAGCACAGACAGAGCATTAGATGAAGGAATGTTGGATCATGGCCACCATATTTGATGCTATAATTTAGGGTCAAAACTTTAAACTGTATCAAGGTTTCTTCTGTTGTGAGATGAGCTATTCTGATTTGATGAAGAACTGCATGAGCTGCTGGTTTTTCTTCTTACCGTATGGATAAACTGAGCCCTGCTGGTCGGGTTGGAGCGGGGAGGACTTGAGGACCTGTGGGACAGAGAGCTCTGCCAGTCTGGGTTCAGAGTTGGGACAAAGTCTGGGCATCGCGTCTGAGCCTGGAAGAAGAACCAGCTGACGAAGTAGACCCTAAACACAAAAGAACCGGTGTGATTCTACATGAAAAACTATCTGGTTCTGATTCTGATCATAGACTCACAGAGAAGCGGCCCCTCCAGTGGCCCCTGCTGCCGATGATGAACCTGGACCCTCTGGTGCTCAGAGTGCTGGGGAAGGTCCGGACCTGTTTACTGAGAGACAGGGAACCAGTTAAGAAGGCTGACAGAGCTGTGGTCCAGTATACTAATGGCAAGTTCTCTAAAATGGGTTGATTTTTTAAAGAAATCTTTGTGTTCAACAAGTCTATGGGTTGAACAATGAACCAACCTAAACCAGTTTAAGCAGGTTTGAACTGGTCTAAGGGTTGGATAAAAAACTGACCTAAACCCATTTAAACAGGTTTGAACTGGTTTTTACCGGTTTGAATCACCCTGAACTAGTTAAAACCAGCTAGAAACTCACATTTCCACAGGCAGCCCACAGTCAACGGTCAATGTTGCGTAAGGACCGGTCACAGCCAGAACCACGGTGTGCCATCTGTCGTCGTCCAATCGGACATTTTTAAAACTGATCCTTTTCCGACCCCCACCACCAGGGGGAGAGGTCAGAAGGTGAAGACAGTTCTCAGAGACACGTAGCCCCAGCAGCAGTGACTCGGATCCCTCCTTCACCACAGAGAAGATGTACTGATTCGTCTAAAAATGGAGAGAAAGAGAGCAGGTTAGACGGTTCTGAGCTGGACTGGAGAGGACCGGATCAGATCAGATTCTGTTATGCTTACCTTCTTCCTCAGTCTTTTTATCTTCATGGTGGCCACCAACGAGAACTCAGAAGGAAAATAGTCACAGTTGGTGAATATCTGTGAGGCGGTAAAACTCAGAGCTGTCGGTGTGGTGCCGGTTAGCCTGATACCTCTGGACCCTCTGGACTGAACCATCTGCACCTGTTGGCACAGAACATTGGTCATATAAACGTGTTAAAGCTCCTTCATCAGTTTCTTCAGGTTTCCTACCTGAGTGGGCGTGGCTTGTGCTGGGCGTGGCAGGGCTTTGGACAGGAGGTCAATCGGACGCAGGTCTGAGGGGAAAACATGGCGTCAGTCGGTTCTGGAGCTGAGATTCACTTAGAAAAGCAGAAAATCTTTCAGAGGATTTCTGCTGACTAAAGCAAAACATTCCCTCTAGGATGCTGTTTGTAAAGTCATATTTTCACAATGTTATTCATTCATCTAAAAATGTCAAAGTTTCAAACTAAATATTTAATTAGAACACTAAATATATATCTTGATAACTAAATATTTATTTGGAAGGTAAATATTTACCTTGCCTTTGGTTAGCAAATAAAATATTTAGCTTCAGGCTAAATAGGTAGCTTCCTAAATATTTAGTAAGCTAAATATGTAGTTAAAATCTTTACTTAAGTGTGCAGCTAAATATTTAACTTGCTAGCTAAATACATTGTTTGAATCTAAATATTTAGTTTGCTACATAAGCATTTAGATTAATATTAATATTCAGTTTTAGTTTGAAGCTAAATACTTAGAAGGCTAACTATACATTAACATTCAAGTTAAATATTTTTCTTGTTTGTAATTAGCACACTAAAATATGTAGCTTCCAACTAAATATTTAGCTTGCCAATTATTCTTATTACAGGCTAAATAACTCAAATTATTGCTGTCAATCTTTGATTGTGTAACTTTTCAAATGGTGAATCATAATTTCCGTGGCCACAGCCAGATGAATCCAAGTTAGAGCAATCAACTAATAGACTTTAGAAACGTAAAAGGTTTTTCCTAGAAAGGATCCTTCAAGGCTTTATATACTATTGGTAAACCTTTAGGTGTTATACTTTCAGATTAGTTTGTCATTCCTGCATAATCTTTGGTCAACAGGTATTTCACATTCCGGTGAAACTGGAATATCTATTCCTGCTTTTCGGACTCCAACACATTTCAAACACAAACGTTTCTGTGAAGTTTTCCCACTGAACCTTCTCACTCCAAAGTACCAAACCCCGAGAGGCAGCAGCTTCCTGGTTTTCAGGTTGTTGTTGATTAGAATCGTTGGTGTTTTGGAAACTGTTAGAGCCAAAAATAAATCCTGATTAGATGTGGACAGATTATCTGCTGCTGGTCATTTCAGATCCCTGAAAGCTGATTTTCATAGAGGTGAAGTGAAACCAGCAGCTGGAGGAAACTAGAACCTGATCCAGATCAGTTTCCTCCAACAGAGGCTGATAAATGATAAACGAGTCGGACTTCTCTCAGAACGATCCGTATCATTGACTGTAAATCATCAGATTTCTTTTTTTATCAGCTCAGAGGCAGATGGGTTCCTCTGTTTGATGCTGCAGGATCTAAAAACAGAAACAGTTTCAGCTTCCTGTCCCCACAGATAAACATCACAGTGATAAATCACTGCAATGTTTGCTGCTACAGCAGTTCCATGTGCTGAGAGAAAATCAGGACAAACAGAGAAAAGGTAACAATTTATGTACAATAAAGAGAGAATAGAGAAATGCACAGAAAAATGGTAAAAGGCATTTCTGATCCAGAACATCCAATCTATGTCAGATTGCTCCAGTAACAGCTAAAAATGTCCTCAAAATGCAAATTCAGGCCAACCTGAACAGTTTATACAAGTCATGATGGATCCATGTTTTCATGTTATTAAAGCCAAAACCTGACTCTACCATCTGAATGGTTCAGATTAAATCAAGATTCATTGAGCAGGCAGCATTTTTCCAATCTGTCTCCATCTAATTTTGGCCATCTTGTTTGAATTGTGGCTTCAGTTTCCTGTTTTAGAGGTTTGATGACGAAGGACAAAATTTCTCCAGAATTGGACAATCAGTGATTGTATTCTGAATATCTTGGTTGGAACAAGTAGGACTTTGAACATTTGATGAACAGAGTCACTGCCATGCGAGTGACTGAGTCATTAAGTAGCAGAGCAGGTGTACCTGATAAAGTGAATGGGGAGGCATGACATCCTGCCCCAGAATGTAACATTCCAGGCATTTTAGAAGAATTTATCTGGTGGAAAATTGATAAGTCAACCTGAACAGGTCTATCGTTTTCAAGTACTGAACTATAAAAATGTCAAAGTGTTAAATGGAAGGTAACTGGACATGTTATCTTGTTTTGAAGACGTTTCATCTCAAATCTAAAAGGATTTTCAAGCTACTTTCCAATTATTGACCGAATCTACACCTAATTTAACCATAAAAAAGAAGAATCATAAATAAAACAAAAAACATTACAGATAACCCTGAGCATCCTCTTCATCAGTGTCATTTAATAACAAAGTGTCTTCAGTCAGAAGCTTCATCAGAACCGCTGTAACACTGACTGCTGCAGGAGATCCTTCCTTCCTAATGCCATCAATATCTTTGAAAAATATTTGATATTTTGAGAGAGAGAAACACTTAATCTATCTTAAGGGATTAATAAAGTATTTTTGAATCAAATTAAATTAAATAATTAAGATTACAATGCAAACTGAACATTTAAGACATTAAATATCCAGTTCAGGTTGTAACATTTAAGTGACCTGAGGACCAATCTGCAGAACTATTTCAGATGAAAAGAATGACTCCTGACTAAAAAGTCAGTAAATTCACTGAAAGTTGACATTTTAAAGCTAGTTAAAGATACCATGAGTACATAAATATCGATTCTTGACAATAAGTCAATAAATTCACTGCAGGTTGGTATTTTAATTAAAGACTCTATGATTACATAACTATTGAAGAACTCATCAGTTGAATCACTGCGGCGTCGCCGGTTTATCTCTGTCTTAAACACCAGCAGATGTAAAGGAGGCCGAGGGAGGATAAATCTGGTTTTATCCGACATCAGTTTCAGCTGGAATTCCCCTTTAAGCTCCTCTGAGGCCGTCTGTGTGTTTTGGTGCAGCAGCAGATCAATGCAGGATGAATGGAGGGAGGGGACGACAAGTTCAGAAACACGGCTCACATTTCAAAGAAGCAAAGCAGCAGAAACGTCTGAGCTACATAAAAAAACACGGAGGACGGTCCACTGGAGAGAACATTTGGTTCTGGACTCAGGGTGGCATGACTTTCAGTCTTCAATAGTTTGAATTAAAGATTCCAGGTTCTAATTAGCCTGGTAAGAACCAGCCTGTTGTTCTACGATATTTGGTTCCTACAGAGGGTCTGGATTGATCAGGGCTCAAGTTTTAAACTTTACCCAATCAATAATGTTTCACCAGTCTGATACTATGAAGCTTACCAGAAATTACCTATGCAGTAAACAACAATCCTCCACTGCAAAGAGCGAGGTGCCGGGCTGAACAAGATGGACGTCCATGTTGTATAAGGGCCATTGTAGATAGCAAAAAGGAAAAAAATTCCACCAGAAAAATTTCATGAGAAAACAGAAACTCCTGAGCTCCAAAAGTTGAACATTTGGGTGACCCTCAGAAATTTTCTAGAAAAAAAACTTGGGAATTTGAGTTTTGAAAATCGAAACTTTTTGAGTCCAAAAGTCTAAAATCTTTGACTTCTCAAACTTGGAAATTTCCAAGTTCTTTCTCTAGAACCTGCCTGAGATTAAACGAAGCATTTCTGAGTTTTTTCTAGAAAATCTTCAACTTTTGAAGCTCAGAAATTTCCATGTTTTTTTTCTCAAAAATTAAAGAGGTATACAAATAAAATTATTTATTTATAACTTTATATGTTGGTCTGTCTGATTTGTAAATATTTTTAAATATCAAATGGTTGATGTTTTGATAAGTCAGAGCTTAAGTCGCCTTTTTTCCAAATACTTTTTTACTCTTACTTGAGTTTTGGACGGCTACAACTTTTACTTGAGTATAATTGAGTATAATTTTTGAGATTACTCTACCCATCTGTGCTCCTCAGTGGCTTACAAAGCTGCTTGAGAACCTACCTGTGCACGGCCTCCAGCTCTGGCTTCGGACTGAGGAGGCGAGCAGAACCCAGGTGACCAGCAGGGGGCGATACACCAACATCGCGCCTTCTTTAGCGGCTGGTTAACTCAGCGCAGCTTCATGCAGCGTCATGATGCTGATGAGGGTCAGAGATGAATGAGGATGAGGAGAGGATCTTCTTCAGAGGCCTGAGAGGAGAAACATCAGAGAGAAAAAGTCAGGTTGATGTATAAAAAATAAGGTTTGCAACTAACAATTATCTTAATAATCGGGTTTTCTATTGATTATTCTGTAATCGGATAAAAAAAGTCACAGATTTTTCATTTAACCTTTAAAGCTATATTTACACAATTTTAGAAATACATTAAAATATGCAAAAAACAAGTAATTATTTTCTTAAACAAAATAAACATTTTACTCCCTAAAATACAATAACATATCCTTTAGTAATTTATTTTTTACATTGTGCCTTAATTTCGGCTCTGAATATGTTGGGGTTTTTTTTTTTTTCAGCAAATGACCTTTTTTGAATCTGTGTACTCCATTTAATGATAAATTGATTACTAAATTTGTTAACATAGTTAACAATTATTTCAATAATTGATTCATTGTGATTAAACTGAGTTACGATTTCAGCATTAATAAAAATCTGAATTTATTCTGTATATTTTTTTAAATTTTATATAAAAAAAGTGAAGGTAGTTAAAGTGATACTACATTATTAACCAGGATAAATCAAAGTTGTTGAAGGTTTTCCAACTAAATACTGTCTAATTTGCAGTTTTCAGGAACAAAATGGACCAATCAGAGACTCCTCTGTGTTGTCTCCAGGCAGATTTTGAGGAGGCGATTACTAAATACTGGATAAAGTTTGTAAAATGCCTGAAGATTTAGTTGCATCTTTTTAGATCTTTGGATCAATTCTGCTCAGATGTTCTGGTTTCAGAAGAATTAATTTTCTTTTATTGCCATTAAATAAACTGTGGAGTATTTGATAAAAAAAAAATAGAAGCAGCTGCAAGAAGTTCACTTCCAATAATCTGAGAGAAACTTTCACCTATTAACCTATAAAAATGTCATCAGGGACTTTGTAACCAGAGCCTGAATTCACTCGACATGCAAACAGGAAAAACCACATCTGAAGCTAATAATACATCTGTATTTCATGGAAGCAATAAAAATGATCATTTAAGTGTTTATAGAGGTGATTCTGAATAAATGAAGCACCTGATCTAAACATGCTTCCAGTCTCCCAACAAAACAAATTTAATTATAATAGTAATAAGATAATCAGACGTAATTTAAGAACTACAAAAATTGATTAAATATTACATGATCTAGATGGATGGATGGCTGCTCATTTATTGGGCCCTATTATAAAAAACTTTATTTAGTGTATAATAATCCAGTTAATATCTGATTAGATACTCAAAATATTCCATATTTTTATTGTAAGCGGTAAACTTTTTAATACATCATCAATCTGCAGCAGTGACTCACATTCTCCACACAGAGTCTCCACTTTCCACTAAACATGCAGAAAAACAGAAAACTGGTTGAATTTGTCATCTTATTTGTCGCCCTGTTCAGTTTGCCCACCTGGGCAGAGAGCCATATCATCAATTAGTAACCATGACTGCATGTATAAATGCCTCTGTTGGACGTTAGATGTTCACACATGCAACAAAAACATATTTTTGAGTTGTTGTTTTTTTGTTATATAAATAGTACTGTAACAAAGGTGGTCATAAATGTAAAAAAACTATTTTTCAAAAACGTTATGTATCTTATATCATGTTTTCTTTAAATCCAGATCAGACACAAGATAAAACACATCATATAGTTTTACTCTTTATGGTTGTGTTCAGAATTTTCTGAGCAAATTGTTTTGATTTTATGTTTTTAGGTAGTAACTTAGAAACTTTAAGTTTTATAAAAGTCAAACAAACAGAAGCAAACCTGTAATTTCTTGATAAGACCAAGATAACTCTGGAAATATTTGAAACATAAAACATTTTTTTGCTTGTTTAAAGAGTTCAGAAGAGCCATAAGTTGGTCTAAAACAGGTTTTTATCTCCTTGCTTCTTTAATCAGCAGATTCTGGAGCTTTTTAGTAACATAAAGTCAAACCTGGTTGAAAAATGACCACTGAGGTCCAGTTCTGGTTCTGGTTCTGGTTCTGGTTCTTCTGATGTTTAAGAGTAAATCCTTGTCGTAACCAGTTCAGTTGAAATAATCTGGTATCAAGCCATCAGATTTAAGAGAATCTAAAAACAATCAGAAATAAAAATGACTTATTTTCACTTTGGTCTTTAAAATGTTCCTGATCCATTAAAACACAAAGCAGCTCAGTTCCAACCTTAAATCCTGAAATCAGAACGATGATGATCCATTTTTTAAATTCCTGTGTAGAGTTGAGTTGATCCACCTGTCCAGGTGACGGCTGCTGTCTGCAGCTGATCTTCAGGTGGAGTCCCACTGAGGAGAGAGAGAGGCTTCACCTGCAGCGGGACGAGCTCGCACGACCCACATTTAAATATAAAAGAGAGGGAGGAGCTGGGGGGCTGAACACCTGAACACACCTGGGGAACAAACATGTCAGATCAGTGATCCACCTGCCTGGACACACCTGAGGAGGAAGATTCAGATGATGATGATTGTGATGCATCCAAATGGTTTGAAGCAGATTGATCTGAGGATGAAAACAGGTTCAAGTTTAATTATTTTAAATTAAACGGAAGAAAGTTTGATTCTTTCAGCATTTCTGCATTCAAACACAAAAGCAACATGTTCAGTGACTGACGTAAAAAAATAAAAAGTTTTCCTTAGTGAAATCATTGGACAGCTTTCAGAATATCATCTGCATATCTGATCATCATTATAAGGAAGAGGATTAGGGTCGCTGAAAAGAAAAAATTATAATTTTCTTTCTTCAGATTTCAGATTTTTTCCCCTTAGAATTCATACATTCATTTTTCCTCAGTAATCTGATTTACCCCTCAGAATTCTGACTTTTTTCTCAGAATTCAGTTTTTTCTCAGAATTTTCAGACTTTTTTGCCTCAGATTTCTGATTTTTTCCTTAGAATTCTTAAATTTGTTTTCTCAGAATTCTGACTTTTTTCCTCAGATTTTTGAGAAAAAAATTAGAAGTCAAAATTCTGAAAAAAGTAAGAATTTTGTGACCAAAGTCAGAAGATCAAAATATGAATTATTAGATGAAAGTCAGAATTCTTTTTTCAGTGGCCCTAATCCTATTCTGTATTCGTCATTAACTGAATAACAGTGATTCCAGTAGGCATCTTTGTGGCACTCCTGAAGACAGACGCATCCACCCAGTCCACTGTAAAACACCAAAGAAGAAAACTGAACTAAAAAGATGGTTTGAAGTACTGCCCTCTGCTGGCTGCCGGACAGACTGCAGGTTTCAGAGTTTTTTTTACATCATTTTGCAAACATAAGCTCTGATACCTGTTCATACATGTTGGTCGGAGGCCCTCAGGCCTTGTTTTCAGCTCCAGTGAGAGCTGTAACACATCCACACCTTCTGGGATGATAAATGAACCTCCGACATGAAGCAGCAGCGGCGGCGGCAGCATCGGGAACTCTGTGGAAAACAGCAAAGCTGCAGCTGATCTGAGGTCCGTCCATCAGAGAAATTCCCCATGTAGCTCCGCCCCTCACCTGTCTCACACTCCTACAGGTGTGTGATGTCTTCCAGTGTGAGAGTGTGTGTTCTCAGATGTGGAGCTGTGAAGTTCCAACTGGGTAACAGGCCGGAGCAGCTGGGATCTGAGAGCTTTCAATCCCAGTAATCCCAGTTTAAACATGGAGGTGGATCCAGTCCGGCAGGCAGAGACACGACTGGACTCAGAGACTTTCGGAGTCACCGCACCGCACTGTGGTCATGTGTACCATTATTAGTAATCGATTATTCTGACGATTAATCGGGTAAACAGCGTCACATTCTGTATTGTTCATTTAACCACATAAACTTTTTTATACAATAGAAATACATTAAAAATGCTAATAAACTAATTAAATACATTTAAATAAGAAAAAAACATTTAATTGGCTAAAATGTAACTCTGATCGTGTTATTATTTTTAGTAAATGACCTGTTTTTGAGTCTGGAAATAACAATTGATTACAAAGTGGGTTGATGACTATTTGTCATCACGATTAATTGGATACATTTTTTCAGTCCTAATAAAAATTTTATTTATTTTTTTTATTGACAAATGGAGATAATTAATGTGATAGTTCTTAATAATATACCAGGATAAATCAAACTTCTTGAAGACTTTTCCCTCTGAATGTCGTCTGCTTTGCAGTTTTCAGGAACAGAATTGACGAATCAGAAATTCCTGTGTGTTGTCTCTAGGCAGATTGTGAGTAACCTTTACTCATCTACAGTTTGATCATATTTTAGGAAAGCTTTGAGGATCTGAACTGCAAATAAAACACTAAAAAAACTGGAGCAATAAACATAATTCCGATTTAAATTTTCTACACCTGTCATGTGACCACAGATCAATAAACCAAAGATCCTGAAACAGAAACGCTGCTTTATTAAGTTTAGGTCAACATGCTTTAAAATCAGTTTGACACCAGAAACAGAAACAAAAAGAAGCTCTTAGTTTCTCAACAAAGAAATCAGAGAAACAAAGAGCTCAAAATTCTGTTTTCAACCAACTATTTTTGAAAGGAAACTCAGAGAAACTCCTTCAGTTCAGCTGTAAAAAAAACAAAACAACAAACTGAAGTCCACCACGGTGACCACCAGGAGGAGATAAAGTGCAAACAGTCCACTGAGAAACTTCAATCTGAGCCAACAGCAGGGGAGGAGGGGTGACAAACAGGAAGTGAGGTCATGACAGGCTGCTGCTGGGTCTCCTGGTGATGTCACTGTATCCAATCAGCCTCTGATCCATCAGTTCATTGAGATATCAAACTGCAGCTCTGCGTGTATGTGTGCGTCAGAGGTTTCCATGGTAACAGTGTTGATGCTCCACAGTCTGTATCCGAGCTACGCGCCACCACACACACGCAGGGCGGCGTGATGACATCATCTTTACAGGCCCAGCGACTTGCGAACGATCTTCTGAGCCAGTTTGTAGAACTGCTCTCTGTCCTCGCGCCACATCTTAGACGCATCGACGTTGGCGCCGCTCTCATCGTTCGGCTCTGAGGAGAAGAAGAAAGAATCATTAAAACTATATGATGACTCATGGCAGACGAGTGATGTGGACCGAGAATTTTATTACAATATTTTAGTGGTTTTATTGTGATAAAGACAAAGATTATGATTAAAAAACTATTTATTACTTATTTTCCAGGTAACTGTGGCTTTGACCGCATGAAATCACAGCATCAAAACACACATTGTTCTTGAAAAACAGGATTCTTCTGGACGCCACTTACTTAAAAATCACGACTTATATCACTAACCTGCACACACTTAGTAATATTTTCTATTGTACTGATATTACGCTGTAAGAAATAGTGGAGAAAATATCAAAATGAATATTTCTGAACATACTGTGAGTTTTATTTACCATCAAGCTTCTTTAAAACAGAAAGATAAGCATTCTGATGTAACTTGCTCTTATTTCATTAGCTTATTTAATTGAGTCAAATGTTTTGTATTTATTGTTCCTATTGCTTTTTTGTTTATTTATTTTGGATATTTGGAATTAATTGTTCATTAAAGCTTAAAGTTTATCTTTGAGAATGCACTGTTATTCCATTACTACTATATAACTTAAAAATGATCTTAAAACAACAATATTGTCGCAGTAACTTCTGGTATAATCTGTCATCCTGTGACAGATGAGAAGTTTGGTGGTTTTCAGTTTTTATTGGTGTTTTCAATGAGTCTATAGAAACAATGTGACAGGTGTGTATCAACCTGCTGGAGGTGTGAACGAAACCTGTCAGAGATTTTTCATAAATTATTAATGTGTGTGTTACTCATGTAACAGGTGTGTAATAAACACACGCCAGCGCGGTTCGGTTGATCATGTGACAGGTGTGTAATAAACACACGCCAGCGCGGTTCGGGTGATCATGTGACAGGTGAGCTGCTCTACCTGCCAGCATGCTGACCACTGACAGCAGGATCTTCTCCACACTCTGGACCGGACTCCACCGCTCTGCGCTGCTCTCATATCCCATCGGGTCGTCGCCCGGAGCGTGAAGGATGGAGATACACACCCGGCCGTCTGGGTAGACTGAGGAGCAGAACAATGAAATTAGTAATCAATTATTCCATCGATTAGTCTATTAATCAAATAAAAATATTGGCACATTCTGCAGATTTTTCATTTAATCTCAAGATTTTGACATGCAATATTAGATTAAAAGAATACATTAAAAGATGCAAAAAAACAATTCACTTTCTTTTTTAAACCACAAATTAAACATTTTACTGATTAAATGCAGTAATACAGCGTTACTTTAGTAAATCTGAACTGGATGAAGGTAAAACTGACACTTGAGGAATTTTGGGTAAAGTATATTTACAGAAAAATAAGGTTTTTATCTAAAATACAAAATGTACATACTTTGTACAATTTTAGCTTAATTTCTGCTCTGAATGTTATTTTTGGCCTTTTTTGACTTTGTACACTTCAGTTATTAAAGTAACTGATTAATTATGATTAACTCTATTAATCATTTCAGCCCTCGCTGAAATGTGAAAAGTCAAGAGATTATTTTGGTTTGGTCTCCTTCCTGGAGTCTCTGAGGATGTTATTCTGGTTCACAGCTCTTTTCAGCCATCTTCACCCTTAGTGGTTCAGATAAGGCAGAAATCAGAGGGAAGCTACATTATTTGATGGTTTCTAGGTTCTGAATAGATGAAATGTTCTGCTTTGATTGGTCTTCACCTGTCTGTTTACTTGTATGCAGGCCTGTCACAATAAGCAATAAATCAATTAATTATGTGATAAATTAAAACAAGGTCAATCATTTCCATTTGAATGATTTATCAATTTTCTCTTTTTACCAAAAACAGGTGCTTTGGTTTCAACTTGCCCTTTTTTAAAGAACAATTTTGTTTACAGAGACTTTATAATTAACTTTATTTGTTGTTTCTGTTGCTTTGTTTATTTATTTAGGACATTCAAAATGTCTTCCAGGTCCAGTATTAAATGTTCATTAGAATTTAAAGTCTATTGAGAATGCGCGCTTATATTATTATGCCATTACCATTACATTACTTAAAAATGATCTCATTGTTTATTGCAATAACTTCTGGGACAATTTATCATCCAGTGACATTTGTTATTATGGCTAGCCTGCCTGTGTGGAACTGATCCCTGCTCAGATGTTTCTGTCTGATCAAACAGAAACAGAAAGTTTCTGCTACCAACATTCAGACATTTTCCATCATATCTAACAAACAAACTGCAGGTTCTGATTGGTCCAGCTTTCTTCTTCATGTGTTTATGTTGTTGCTGCAGGACCAGAAGATACAGTTGCAGCAGGAAGTTCAGCTCAGGGCCATGATGATGATGATGATGATGGTGGTGGGGAACATGATGACGGGTCAGAACCGAGCGCTCTGTCCTCTAATCAGAACTCTCCTGCACCATGACATCATGGCTCCTGCCCACTAATCTCGGCGTTAATGACAGCAGGCTAACGAGGCGTGTTGTGACGGTTCCAATAACAGGGTCCAGACACAGGCTGGTTTCATCCACGACTCGGCGTTCTGAGCATCTAAACCCGCCGTCGGGGGCGGAGCCTGTGGCAGACTTACTGTTGGGGTGAAACATGTCGCAGGTGAACCTCATCTTCGGAGGGCTGAGAGGATAATCTGAGGGGAAGCTGAGGACGGCGGGGAAGACTCCGCCTTCGAAACACGTGTCCTCTGGACCCCTGAGACACAAACAGAGAAAATCACTGAGAATGTCGAGACGCTGCAGCAGGAAACAGAAACTTTTAGTTAAATGAAGCCAGTTTCAGTTTCTGATCATGACATGCTGAGTCATAATCAGGACTGAAGTTTGAATATCTGATCTCAGATCTGCCTGGCCTCCTTCCCTGAAGTTATTTCTGACTCTTTAAAGCATCAACTGATCTCTGACCAGATATCCTCCATTTATCAGGACAGCAGTTGGGTAACAGGTCTCCACACTGCAAAAACACTAAATATTACCAAGGGTTTTGGTCTAGTTTCTAAACAAATATCATAGCACACCTGAAATATTACAAAACTAACTTATAGGTAACTTTTCTCAAAAAATAAGATGCTTGTTTAGAGTCAATAAGTCTATAATATTGATGAAAAAGTTCTAGTCCCAATGGCAAATTATTTCACTTATAACTCAGACTCAGATATTTATTTATGTCCCATTGGGCTTAAATAAAGTCACAATAAAACAACAACAAACCAACATTTAATATAAAACTACGAGGTGTTGCCCTAAATTTAACTGTTTCAACTAATGGAGGTTAAAAACACAAAACTTCTCAATCAAAGAAAAAATAAATACAAATAAAAATAAAAATATAGATGCCGGTAAAACTGAAAAGGTGAACAAAATATAAACTAATAAATACATATTACTTATAATTTGAAATTCCTCACTTTAAGAGACAACACATTATTAAAACTCAGTGGTTAAAAACACAAACCGTTTTCATCAACTGTAAGACTACAGGACTAACAAGTAAGTTTCTCTTGCTTCAAGTATAATAAGATATCTGCACTAAAAACTAGATCAAAAATACTTTGTAGGATTTTGTGTTTTACAGTGCAGAGTGCTTCACCTCCTCTATGAGCTGAGGAGCAGAAAAAGGAAGACAGAACAACGAGGTACAGAGGACTGAGGTATAATGACAGGTGTGCTGCCTCAGTGATGTCACTCTGCAGACTGAAAGGTGGACTTGGACTTTAAATGAGCAGCGAGGTAAATTGAAGGGCAGACTGAAGCTGCTGTCATGCCAGCATGGAGCAGTAACGTCTAATGATGGTGCTTTCAATGACGTCACGGATTCTGCAGTGTCTCCTGTCAGAGATGCATCAGGCTGCAGAGGATTTATTTTAACTAAGGGTCATCACAAAAACACAAAATCTTACCAGGTATCTTGTATGAATTTTTATTGCAAATATCTTAGTACACTGGAAATAAGATAAAACTAACTGACAAGTAAATTTTCAGCAAGATATTGGAGCTTGTTTTAAGTCAATAATGATTGAATATTGATAAAAAGATACTATTGGTAGATTACTTCAATTATAAAAAGACATTTTTTCCATGTTATAAGTGAAATAATTGGCCAGTGGAACTATTACATTTTCATGAATATTAAGGAATTATTTTTGTATATTAAGTTTGTTTTATTTCCAGTGTACTAAAATATTTGCACTAAAAATTAGACAAATATTTGGTAAGATTTGATGTTTTTGTAGTGAGGTACAGATGAAAATGTGATGAAAATTTCTGATTTAGAGAACTAGTCTGGTCTTAAATGGGACAGTTCAGTTTTTTTCCAGTTGAGTTCTACTGAGAGTAAATATTTACCTCCATTCGATACTCTGACTTTGATTAGGTCATCCTAACACATGACGTTTGATCCAAACCTGGGGTCTACAACCTTTACAACCTAAAGAGTCATTTTTACTCTTAGGCCAGCCAAATAAAACTTGTTCATCGCCGCAAATGTCGCATCACTTTTCGAAAAAGGACACATTATAATTTACATAGGAGATATGTTGACATTTTTAAAGAACTGCCATTTTATTTCTGTTTTTAGAATTTAAAACAGAAAAATTAGCAAGAAAGAATGGATCTCTTTCTTCTGTGGGATGGAAAATGATGTAAGAAATGAAAAACACAGATTACCACCTAATGGCAAGAAAATCCCTTTGTTTCACAATCAAGCACCGCTTTGTGTTGATTAATCCGATAAAGTCCAAATGTAAACAGTCTGCCTCAACTTTGAGCTGCTGTCTGAATCAGCAGTGACACCTGCTGGTCAGAGTGACACATTGCACCTGGAAACTCAAGAGGCTGACAGGTTGGATAAAATCGGTTTGGTGTCTATGAGCATCGAGTATCTCAGGTTAAATGATTCTCATTGAGAATCAAATGAACAGAAATGAAAAAGGACAGTTGGTTTCCATGGAGACGACCTGTCATATATGAGTAAAAAGGCTCCAGCCTGTACTCACATGATGAGTGCCTCCCATTCGAAGAAGTTCTCCTCGTTGGCTGGACCTGCAGAGCACACAGAGGGAGAAAATGATCATTGTCTCATCCTGATGTTCTGATGCAACACTAACAGTACCTGTTTGGTTCTGGGTCAAAGGTCAGATCAGGAGGACTTAAACTGAGCTTTTAACAGCTCAGGTGTTCAGATGTAAAGATGGAGTCTTACCTGCGACAATGCCTTCAGGTGGGTTCAGGGTCAGCTCTGAAAAACAAATATTACTGATGAATCCAAGAATTTCACAAAGAAAAACCAGACAACTGGTACCTGTTTGGAAAAACTGTTGCTTTTCTAAATAAAAATCATCATTATTTTAAGCTAAGTTTGTGTGAATGTCTTATTTTTCTGAAACATGTTAAAACACAGCATGTACACACACAATAAACTAATAAAAAGAACATAATCCCAACCTTCTTGGGATGTTTTTTGGTGACCACATTGATCTTGGGCAGCAGATGGAAACCATCTTGCTCCAATCAGAACTAGTCAACACTAGTAATGTGATTAAAATACTTTTTTAAAAATTTGAATGTTTTCACTCAAGATAAGTAAATAAATGTGCAAATAAGTGTAAGATTAATCTTATTTTACAGCATCATTACCAAAGGTGGCAACTTTGGCTCTTTTATTCTATATAACAGGGTTTTTATCCATCCTTTAATACTATATTCAAAACAGTTTGCATTGTGATTAATACACTTTCTTACTTTATTATCGGAACTCCATTTTGGCCTAAACCTCAATAAAATCCTAAACATTTTTAGTAAAAACGCCATTTTGTCAAATTTATTAAGAAAGAAAATTTTAATAAACAAAAAACGGATGTTAATAACCCAGACTGTCACCAGCTGTCAGTCAGACTTTAACAGTTCTTGTATTAATCCTTCAAGCTGAGTCCATCAGATCCAAGCTTGATTCTGAAACTCAAACATGCAGATCATCGGAGAGTTAACAGCTTCTTTTTTTAGTTACTGGCTAGATTTATAGTTTCTAATGTTTGTAGCACTTCTAATCTTATCTCACAGTTTGAGTCTCAGTTACATAAACAGGCAGGGAAGAAGGTTCTGGATGAAGCAGAACAGTCGCACCGACAGATTAAAATAAAATTGCTAAATGTGTCATTCTGGAGACATTTAAGTTAAAAAACATGATGCCGAATCAATCAAAATTCTCAGTTCCAAACGAATTTTTATAGATTTTTCATCTTACTGTGTTGATTTTAAACCCTGGAGCAAAAAAGCTGTTAAACCTGTGGAATCTGTATCGGAGTTTGGTTCAGCAGAACTTCCCCCTAGCTTTTCCTCATCAGCAGGCGCTTCGGTTACTCACGTTTGTATTCAGCCATGAGCCTCTTTAACGCGGTGCCGGCCATCTCGTTTACCGGACACAAAGCGTAAACAAAAACAACTAAACAAAAACAAACAAACAGCTCCGAGCACACACCGCTAACACCAGGCTGAGGACTTTTCCGCTCGCTGGACGAGCAGACAGCGCCCTCTGCTGGTGCGGAACCACCACGGAATTCAGCGTAAAAAGTGGATTACCGCCACCTACAGGCCCGGAGGATCAACAAGAAATTAACAAAGAGGCCAGTTCTAAGTTTCTCAAACTTGTGTAAAGTTTAGAGTTCCTCAAACTTAATACAAGTTTCTTAAATTACGGGTCATGCTCTCTTTTATGGCCTTGTATGGGCTTGGTAACAGAAATTCCTAGATAGAAATAGAGATTTCATATTACTTTTTCAAATTAGCTCAAGATTTGATTTCTATCAGACAATTAAAAATTAAAATTAAAATTAAAGGTGCGTCAGTAACAGTAATTTTATTTTGTTTCAATTTGTTTTTACATAGATTTTTTTTTCTACAAACCAGGAAGGCTCAAGATGAAGAAATAAGGCCTCATAGCAAAACTATTATGGAGATTGAATTCTGTTTTCTTTTATCCTTAAATATCAAAAGAAAATACTTTAACTCAATCAGTTTTCCTGCTGCCCAGCAGCCGCCTGATGTATCCGGTGATGGGTCTCATAATCAGGGCGTACACTACCGGGTTGAACACGGACTGAGCCAGAATGACCAGCACCAAAGTGAGCATGAAAGCTGCAGGCTGGTTTCTCTTCTCGATTGCTCTAGATTGCTCCTGCTTTTTACATTTTTACATTTATGGCTCTTTTTTTTAAAAAAAAATAGGGAAAACGTTCTATTATGTTTCTCAAAATGGTCTATCCACTCTTCTTTGTCCCCTCTATCAGAAATCCATCAAATTTTATATTTCTTCTATTGTTTATTGGCTGACAAATCAATTTAAGGGTACACATATACAAAGAAAAAACTTTGACTAGACCTCTTTCTTAAAACTAAGTAATAAACCATAAGGTGATATTTGCCACAACAATTGTTCAGGAATGTTTTTTGCTGAAAGAAATAAGGCAGTGGGGATTCAACCATTTAAATTAAATCCTTAAAATCAAAATGTCTTATAGATTTTTTTATTTATTATTGCAGTTTAGCTCAGTTTTCTTACTTCTCATGTGACAATGTCTCTGATCAACACTAAGTTGTTAATCATGATTACTGCTGTACATTTAATATTTAAAATGGGTTATCTTAGTTCTGAGTTTATTTAACTAATGATCATACTAATCATAATCCTGTGACAATGTTTCTGATCATCAGGAAGTTATGTTAAAGAGGTTATTCTTAGTTCTGACTTTATTTTGACTAACAAATGAAAACCTATAGAGAACAAAATCTACAAATATGTAAAATTTCAAGCAAGATAAATGCAGAAATATTTCACAAGGCAGCAGTTTACATATGTCTTTAAAATCAAGGATAAACAGAATTCGATCAAAAATATTAAAAACACATCAGTAAAGCAGATTGGGGTGATTTATTTCAGCAATGACTTTTTATCCTTAAATATCCAGATCCAGAAACAATCTGTTAACATTTTACATTTCCCAGGAACCCTGACTGGTTTAAATCATTCGGTTTTCCTGCTGCCCAGCAGCCGCCTGATGTATCCGGTGATGGCGCTCATATTCAGGCCGTACACTACCGGGTTTAACACGGTCTGAGCCAGAACGATCAGAACCGAAGTGAGCACAGAGGATGCAGTCTGGTCTCCGGCCTGCAGGCGGCGCTGCAGAAGCTCCACCGCAGTGCAAGCGCTGTAGTTTAGGAAGACCAGCAGGTGCGGCAGACAGGTGCGCAACGCTTTGCTGCTGGAGCCGCGTGTGCGACACAGGGAGACATAAAGAATGCTGCTGTAGGAGAAAAGTACAAAGGCAGCGGGCAGAATGATGGTGGCAACAGAGATGAACAGGGCGAAAACTTCGCTCACCTGCGTTGCGTTTCTGCTGCAGCTGAGTCTGTTTAAACTGTAAACATCACAGTAGAGCCGGTTGATATGAGAGCGGCAGAGCGGCTGGCGCGCGGCAAGAAGCACTGCGCTCCCAATCATAGCGGCAGGCAGCAGCCAGCAAAACAGGAGCAGAACGGCAACCGCGCGCGGCGACACCAGCGCAGCGTAGCGCA
>NW_015113237.1:292213-303746 GCF_001443285.1 Poecilia latipinna | reverse complement strand
TTTTTTTGAGGGGGGGGGGATATTGCTCAGAGATACTACATTTCCTATTTGTTTTGGTGGTTTGGTGGATTCGTCCTGTCGCAGTTTCCAGAAATTCTCATCTTACTGTCAGTGCAGGCAAAGGTAACCTTTTTTAAAAAAGGACATATTGCAGGTGGGAAATTGTGCAGTAGCAGCTATCAAAGTCAGTTAAGTCAAAACACACTCATATATGGCTTCAAGCATTTTTACCTTAAACTGGCTTTCTGCATCAAATGGCAAATGCAATGGAATCTTAAAGTCCCCTCCCTCTGAGCAGTAACACAAATCTAGTTATATTTATGAAATAATCATGAGTTACTGGTGAAATCTTCAGTGCAACTCAACATTTTAGCAGAAAATAGGGGAATTTCTAACAGTTTTGTCTCTTCTAAGTAATACACTTATGTAACATTTCTGAGAAAAGTACAAAACAGACAAAAAAACCCCCAAATAATCTGAAGTTTCCTTGATGCTCACTTTGTTTCTAAAGTCTTTTGCACCAAGTCATATCTCAGTAAGTCTCATAAAACTTCAAAACTGCTGAAACACCAAGTTCTTTAAATCAAGGTTACAAACCTGCACACTTAACAACTGGAATATTGACCAATACATTTGATGTAATGATGCTACTTGCCAAAATGTAATATCTGTTATTAGTTTTCACAACTGTTAACTATATAATATAATTTATGGTTTTCACAATGCAGAACTCTTTGAACCACCATGTTGTTGTAATGTGCTATGCAGTTAAACTTCACTGATTGGTTGAAATAACAAAAATGAAATGTATCTCATTCGATGAGTGCCATGTAGTCTTCCTAAAATACAGAACTGCTTTTTAACACACTTTTCTTGTCAAATCACCATGCTCAACATCAAAAAATCCCAAACTTGTTTTGGTGCTTTAAATTATTAAAATAAAAATAAGCTAAAATGTGTTCACTTTTAAAACATCATTGTTCAAAGGAGCTCAACTTATAGATTCATTTTGTTAAAGCATTGGTGAGATTAGGCAATTTTCAGTGTTAGAATCAAACTTCTTCAAAGTAAAGCACATGGAGACACATAAGTGTAAACATGATATTTTTCAGAAGGTAAGACCACCAAAATATATTTTTGCTATGCTGTAAAGGATCATCTGAACCTGCTATATTACTATTTAACATCTGCTACACTTTCATCTCGAAAGTAAATATTAAGACTGGGTGAGTCGAAAGTGCAAATATAGAAATTAAAGTGAACAAATTGTCTAAAGGAAGATTAAAAGCTTCACCTCTCTTCGCTTTTGCTTGTCTCACTCTCCAAACGGTCTTGTGGATCTCAAAGTTGTAATTTGACGGCAGGACCTTGATGGCTTCCTGTAGCTCAGGGTCTTGGAGGATTTCATCTGGAATCTGATTGGCTACCCGTCGAGGACCCCGCGCTGCAGAGGAAAGGTGATCATTGACAAATTATCAGTTTAAGAAAACAAACCGGGTGAATCATACAAAAGGACCAACAGCAGAACATTAACAACCGGTGTGTGGGAGGAGCAGATTATAGAGAAGGAACCGTCACTCAAATTAGATTTCCACAAATTACTGATGGGTTTAAAATTCTGTGAAATCAGAGAAGAATTGGAAAAAAACCCTAATACTTAGGGTAGAGATGTAATTTCAGTGACAACATCAATGTATAAATGGAAAATTTAAATTTAAATTCAGCACCTAAAACATCTCTTCCCGGCTTTATTGTACAAGTTTACATTTCCACAGAGCATTATTCCAGATTATGCATTGTTATTTATTTTATTTTTTTTAAGATGGAGAATGTATTAATGTTTGAATCACAAACTAAAATCTAAAAGAATTATTTATAGATAGCTAATGATAAATAATAGTCATTTATCAGGTTTTCACTTTAAAAAAGATCTTAAATAAAATATGCACCCTTGTATGGGCTCTGAGGGGTGTAAATACATTTCTATTCTAATCAGCTGTGTGATTGGTCCACGCGCTGTCGGGTTTAAATGCATAAACTATAAACCTCTCTATTACAAACCTATCCTTTAGGAATAAATCTGCTCTGCTAGTGAAATACTAAGCACAAAAGAGACGCTTGTAGCCCGGCTTTTAAAAAAAACAAACAAACAAACAAACAAAAAAAAAATATATATATATATATATATATTTTGTTTTGTTTGCTTTTAATTTTCCTAGAATCATAAACAAGCGACGCTTTGCCTGGCGGCGGGGCTAGTAAAGCATGGTGGGCCGCCAGGCTTATAATACACTGGGGGAAACCCTGGTGTAGATTTATAACTAAATCTACACCAGCTTTACTTATAAAGCACTTTAAGAACAGATATTAACTGCCATCAGAATAAATGACATCAGAATAAAACACAATAAATTAAACAGGTAAGATACCTGGATCACAATGCATTAGAAGAATAAAATTATTATAGGGAGTGATGTGAAGTGTTCCAGTAATATTGAAGGGTAAGTTGTTCCACAGAAAGGACCAGTGACAGCAAATGTCCAGTCTCCTCTGCTTTTATGTGTGCTTCTGGGAACATGTAAGAGCAGTTTATTATTTAATCAAAGTGTTCTGGAAAAGAAGAACATCATTATGGAGACATGGCGCATCCAAGGCAGTTCATAAAAGAATAAAAAAGAAACGATAAAAGAATTAAAACAATAATATAGGTAAGAAACTGGCAGTCAATGCAGAAGAGCCGGAATTGTGGCTACATACTCACGTTTCCAGTTAAGAGTCGAGCGAGACATTTGGAGACATTATCAAGAAGATTGCTCCATTTTTCTATATGATGAGTTATAGTCATCTAAACACAAAAACTGTTCTCAAGTTCTCAAGTTTAGTTTTTATTAAAAGGCTGCCCGACTCTGTGTAAAAATATGATTGCTCATCTTACTCTTTGAAACATGCATTTTGTATCTTCACAGTCTACAGTAAGAGCAAGAATAAGAGCAATAAAATACTAGCTGATATTGATATTTTGATAAACGTTTGCCTATTTTTCCCGTCCCTGAACAACATAACAGGTTAAGGTATGCTTAAAAAGTTCAATTAGCTAATTTCTTCTTTTTTTGTTTTTATCTCAAAATGGATTTAATAATAATAATAATAATAATAATAATAATAATAATAATTTACTCAAAACTAGTACTTCTCTTGCATCTACAACAGATGTTGGAGAATTGAAAGGTGGCTAAACTCTCAAATATATAAGTAAGGAATAACGGACGCAAGACCTTGCTGCTTGGCCTTAGACGGGTATGGAGATTTATTACACACTTCCACTGATTCGTCTTACAGCTTTATTAATACAAAAACCAAAAATGTCCTTGTATTCTTAACATCAACCTTTTTATACAATCTCATCTTCACTGCTGTAAGTTGGAAAGTTTCGACCAATGGTATTGCTACCCTTGATTTATGTGAGGATCCTGGCACCCTTCAACACTGGGTGTGTGTTGGACTTCCTTGAAAATATTCGGGACCTCTTGACCTCAACATCTGCTCCATTTCAGAATTGTCGAATAAGCCAATTCATCAGAGGTTGTTGTTTTTACCTGTCCAAACAGCATCCTTTCCAAGTCATATTTGGTCCAACTTTGTGCTTCGTACGCAAGGGAAGGGAGGGTGTCAGGTCAGCTTGACCCAAAGAGGTGCCAAGAATCCTTTCCAAAAAGAACTCCATAAATAGTATTTCCTCTCTTACACAGACAACCAGCCCATTTCCTTAGCACTTCCTTTTCATTTAATGAAAGTCTTAAGCAAACGCATAGTCTACTTTTAATTCTGACAAAAAGCAGACGCAGTCTACTCAAATATAAGAAGAACCATTTTGTGTTATTTTAAGTTATTCAAAAAGGAAGCAAAGTTTAAAGTGGAAAGCCATTGAATGAGGAAAATAGTTTAAAGCATTTAAAGACGTGGTGTAGTTTTTGCAGTAATTATACCAACTGACGGCTTTCCATGTTCATATTTGCTTAAAAAAACAGACTCATTTCAGCATGTTTTCCTAATAGAAAACTCTGAGTTTATTTGCTCATGGAACATGATAAGTTTAAAACTAAAGACAGAAATCATGCACTGTAAAAGAAATGTTGTAATTAACTCAAAATGAATCAGCTGTGATATTCAACGTGTTGGCGTGTGAATTAGAGACATTTAAAACATCATGTTATCTCTCCTACTAGACCGTGCAAGAAAGCCGGTAAAACTGTATCTGACTCACACTGTTAATAAAACACTGAACGAACATGAAACGACAGGACACATTACATGTTTCATTAGCGACATGTTTCCTTTACCTGTAGGCTTTTTGACTGGAACTATCTCCACTTCGGTCGTGGGCGCAGCCATGTTTGCTCACTTCCAAACAAGAAGCACGTGAGCGACAGAAAGGCCAATCTAATCGCTAGAGGAGGAAAGGCAAGATAAGACGAACACCGAACTCATCGATGGCACAGCGGCGGACCAGAATACAAGTTACGTTCTTCTTCTTCTACAGAGCACCTTCCATTTACGTCGAATCGTCTGATACGATATTTAGCTAGAACTGTTCGCCCTCACAAAACCGAAACACACACAAGAAAATGTTTCAGAAGGTAATAATGAAGGTAATTATTAAGTTTAGAAAACAAAAATAAAAGGGACATGAAACAAATAAACAAAGAAAGCAGCATGGCTTGCGATAGAAGTACAATAAAAAGATTGAAGCTGATATACTTTTGCCCAGGAATTTTTCAACTTTATTTAAAAATACAGCGAATTTGTATTCCGTTGTAATTGTTACGTAATACCCCCATTAAGGTAATTCTTCCTCCCTAACATTACCCTTAGTTTTGTTTCTGTTTTTTTTTTTAATTAACGATGTCCAACTCTTCCTCATCCCCCCTCCAAAAGAATACACGATCAGTTAGACGAAAAATCAAAGTGAAACATTAACCAACAAATACTAAATAAAATTATATACAGTAAACTATACATAAATTATTATTATTATTATTATTATTATTATTATTATTATTATTATTATTATTATTATTATTTTATATATATAATTTTTCTTTCCCCCATCTCAGATGTGTCAGGCGGACCTCCAGAGTCAGATAATATGCGTCCCAGGCTGGTGCAGACAGGGACACTTGGCAGTGAAGAGGGATGGAGCAGCGCGCTGCCCTGTGGAGGGGCTGAGGCGGTATCACTCTTTCCTTCCTCCCCTAGGCGCGCAGCGATCTGATCCATAGTTGGAGACCGACGAGAGATCTTCCCAGATAAGGTGTCAGAAATGTAAGCAGAGGTGAGAGCCGGGAGAAGGAGCGGGATCTTTTGAGAAAGGCGACGGAATCAAAGTCCACATCGATAGGGATGATTTCTGAGGAGTCATGAGCTCTGAAATCTGACATCAAAGGCGCAATGTGAATCCAAATAATTTATGATAATTACAGGTTCGGACGACTGTGATGCGATTTTGGATGAGAATACGGGGCATGGCCGTCTGACATTTAACAGCTTGTTTTATTTGGATTTTGTTGGTGATGGTGGTGCTGGGGTCTCACTTGACCAAAGAAAAAAAACAAAAAAAACTGATCTGCAAGCCTGTGCGGTCATTCGGGTCTGGAAGGAGTTGGTTGGGCGAGGGGGGTTCTGCTGTGCGTCCTGACACGCTGGACTTGGGAGAACCGATTTATTTGCACCGGTTTCACAGCAACTATCTGTCTGTCCCCTCATTTGCAACCTCCCAGTGAGGTTTGTCGGACTTTTATTTTATTTTTTATTTTTATTTTATCTCAGGAGAAAGGAGCTTATTGGGGTTTTTTGGTCAAAAACCCCCCACGGCAGTCTGCGGCTCCGTGCTGAATCCACGGGAGCGCACGGAGAACCAGAGCAGTGACAGCCGGACATTGTTACACCCGACCGGACCCACCACCAACCAGTCCACCTCCCCTCCGGGGGAATCCGCTTCCGATCGACTCCAAAAAGTGAAAGGCGCAAGTTTCAAAAGCCTGGAATATACGACTCAATGAGACGCGCAGGACGCAGGACCAAATAGCGCATATACAGACACAGACCTGCAAAATGTTCAAACGGGGTAAGTCTCAAGTTTTGCTCCAGATTCAGTCTCTCCCCCTGCAGGGTGTTGAGATGATCCCCCCAACTCCCCATCCATACACACACACACACACACACACACACACACACACACACACACACACACACACACACACACACACACACACACACCCTCCTCTCTGCGTGTTCTGTTTTGGTGTAATGCGTCCACTGCTTGCGCTCCTCCCGGTCACAACCAGATGTTTAAAATTAAGACCCGTTCATCATGAGGCACCGCCGTGCCCTGCAGATTGTGTCGTTGCGAACGTTGCGCCATTTGAGGCGCGTCTTCAATTTGCACAACAGGCTCCGTAGGTCTGTGGGAATTAAATATTCATCTGCGCAGGATACACTGGGATGCACTGTGTGATATTAATACAACTGATGCCGCACTGCAGTTTATGAGTTATGCACGGGTCACAAAGCTATTTCAACCAGCGTGTTCTACTCTCTCTGATTTTTGCTATATCTTGCGGGGAATAATCGCAATTTTGTGTTTTCGATCTCATGAAAAAAAAGAAGAACTTTTAATATCCATATCCTCCTGATAGATTCACACGAGACCCCACTCTTAGTGGTTGGCTTTTTTTTTGTCCCGAGAAGTGTCTCTTTCATTCTGTGCTTTAATTGGCCATATGAGCTGCATAACTGTCTCCTCAGTAGGAAGAGTAAAAAAGCTCTAATGAGAATGAATTACAGTACTACATGCCCCCACTGCGCAATTATTAGGGGGTTGAAATAATAGCGAAATTAAACTGTTTCTCATTTTTGCTGCGTCTTCTTGATACCCCTAGGGGGGGTGGAAACCTGGAGATATCAAGAATCCACTTCAGCAGCCATTGCATTTGGTCTTTCTAATGTTCAATATGCAGAGTAACCTGCTCCTTTGTTGCGTTTTATAAAATATATATTAGATTAAAGCTGCATACACCAGTAAAACCATCAGAAATGCCTTTTAAAGTGCCTTGAAACTACTAAACCTGAACATGTTTGTATGATAGAGCAGGTGATGCATCCTTTTTTTCTTTTTTTAACTGGATCTTAGTAGTTAAAATGTGAAAAGTGTGGCATACCATTGTGTTTAGTCTGTCTAAGTCCATTACAGCTGCAAGAAATTTGAGTATCGTCAGACACCGAAACTTTTGCCCATTATTCTTTGGAAAACAGCAGAAGTTCAGTCACATTTGATGGAGAGCATCAGCAAAGAGCAATTTTCAAGTCTACCTACAGGTTCTCCATTGGATTCAAGTCTGTCTGGAAGAGTTCATAAACATGTTTGTAAGATGAATGTCGGTCACAGTTTGAAGTATTTTTGCAGCCTTGAACAGATTTTCCTCCAGGACTGATCTGTTTTCTAGGACCCTGTTGGAAAAAAAAGCATCTCCACAGCATTATACTGCCATCACTTTTCACCACATGGAAAAGTGATGGCAAGAGCTAAGAGCAGTTTGGTTATTCAAACTGCTCTTAGCACTTTGAATAACCAAAAAAAACAACAACAACAAAAAAAAAAACAATAACATTTTGCTCTCAATCAGACCACAGAACATTCCTTAGGGTGTTTTTACATTCGATCGTTCAGTAGACTCGGCTCGATTGGGGTCTGGATTTGCAACATTTGTTACGTTTTCAGCTGATGCGGTTTGGTTTCACACTCCAATGTGTCAAATGATCCAAACTGAAAATTCTGTTCTCCCCCTCGCCTGTGGTGGCGCTGCACCAAGAACCACTAAATAAAACAACAAGAAAACCTCTGAAGAAGACACTGAGCTCAACTTCCTTCTTCTCAAAATGTAAACAAAAAGATTTCAGCAGTCTGAAATCTCTTGTTTTTGGTAAAAGACAAGAGAACATGTGTGCGCAAGACTGTTTTGGAAGTATTTACCCAGAATGCCCTAAGATATATAGCCCGCTTCCTGCTTTTGGAGCGGTTTCTCCACTTGGCATTCACGTACGCATTCGAACCAGGCGGGAGTTCAGTTCAACTGAATTGATATCGAGGATTTTAGGTCAAACCAGAGTTTACTTTTCCTTGGTCCACATCAGAGTTTGATTACACATACCTCCCAAAGTGAACTGGACTTTCTAGGCAAACAAACCAGAGTTTAATTAAAGCAGACCAAACAGGGCGGGTGTGAATGCACCCTTGCATGTTTACTGGCTTTCAATCTGCAACTGGGACTCCATATCCCTTTCTTTAAACAATGGCTTTCTTCAAACCATTCATCCATAAAGAGCATATTTGTGGAGTCCATAACTAATAGCTTATAGCTTATTAACAGATTCGTCCATCTGAGCTGTGGACCTCTAAAGCTTTTCTAGAGTTATTAGCATCTGCTTGTCTGCAACTCATTGGCAATCTCCTTGCCTTACTTGTTGGTATAGGTGGGCAGCAACGTTTTGATTGGCAAGTAGTGGCGGCAAAAGCATTTCTTTTTTTGTATGATGGATTAATCAGTGCTGATGATCAACTATGAGATGTTCAAAGATTGTTATATTGTTGGTTGGTTGGTTGGTTGGTTGGTTGGTTGGTTGGATGGATGGATGGATGGATGGATGGATGGATGGATGGATGGATGGATGGATGGATGGATGGATGGATGGATGGATGGATTCAGGCATAAAGAGGCCTGAACACTTTCTGCACTCATGACACACTTTTAGGATTTTCATTTGCAAAACAAAATTAAGAATTTGCTTCATTTCCCTTTTGTTTCACAGATAGGCACTACCTTGTGCTGAGCTCTCACCTTCAATCAAAATAAAATCGAGTAAAGTTCACGGCTGACAAAATGTAAAAAAAGAAAAGAAAAGAAAAGAAAAGAAAAGAAAAGAAAAAATGGTAAACTGGTGTAATTACCTTTGCAAGGCTGAAAGATACACCTTCAGCATAGTTCCCATGAACTATGGTGTTTGTATTTATTCAGGGTCTCCGGTGACAGAAACTCTTCTGTTTGGATTGTGTTTGTTTTTGCCAAGTGCCTGCAGGGCGAGAGAAAACATGTTGGGTTTTTTCCCTCACTGCCATCAGATTGATTATTGTTGTTCCAACAGTTGTGATGAAGTACACCTTAGTGATGACTGCTTAAAGGAACGAGGTTATAATGCTGCTTTGTCAAAACTTCGTACGAGGCAAGGGAAGTATGAAAAATACCACAATTTCACAGTATCCGCGTATAAGCAATTACAAAAAATATACAAAATCTCAGTGTATAAAATGATCTAATTGGTTTCATTTATAAACAACTTGCAAAGCAGCTTCTCAGAAATAGTTTTAAAACAGGATTACCTTATTAGGAGTGATGGGCGGGGCTCCGTTTGGTTTCCACATCTTGACTATAAGAAATTTTAACGAATGGAAATATTTTCAACAGCTAACCTGAACATAGAAAATTAAACATTAATAAAGCAAAACACAATCAAATATTTGGTGTTTTTACGCAAAGATGTGAATATGTTTTGATTTAGTTTTTATTTCAAGCGGTTTGCCAGTCGTGTTTTGTTTGGGTGGGTATGAAAGCTCTTTCCTCACTCAGCTCCTCCAGACTAGTGGCAGCAGCAATTAGCAAACACCTGGTGGGACTACTCATCTGCTGAGCTCTTTATGCTAACTACTGCTCAGTCCTAAGAACACTTGTAAACAGCATAAAGGAGAAGCATTGTTAAAATTACATGCTGAAGGTGGAGTGTCAGAAAGAGTGGGAGAGGTGAGAAATTGTAATGTCAAACATTATGTTTGATGCAGCATTTTCATAGCAACTTAAGGTAACATATTTACTTAATTGTGCTACAAAATATGAACAATATGCCTGGAAAATACAAAATGCTGTCCCTTTAAGAAAATACCCTGACCCATTTCCTGTTTGATGAGCACCACTTGCACCGTGCATCAAAATGTGGGCAAGAATGGCCAAATGATTGAGAGAAAAAGAGAAAGTGAGTCAATGAGAGGAAATTTATGCTGTCATATGATTTTAAATCCTTGCGTTACATCATCGCACGCTGTGGTTTATTCCTCTCCGCTAAGTGCTAGATAGCTCTCTGCTTCATCCTTTGCTAGTCCTGGGAATCTTATAGTGCCCAAAATAAAGCTGCTGCTGTAAACTACGTTGCGTTTCACAGGCGACTTCGTCTGCACAGAAACACAATCAGGTCAGCCAGCTGGCCAGCAGTGAGCAGCAATGTGTGAAGAAGGAGGAGTGCTGGATTACTTCCTGTTATGTACAGCTTCACTGGGCACTGTCTCTCACATTTCACTGTTTATGAGGGAAAATGTTATTAGTTCTTCAACCATAGCTCGATATTATCAATCAATCAAGTTTATTTGTATAGCATGTTTCAGTAACAAGTGCTTTATGTCATAAAAACACAAAATTAAAACGTCATAAAAACAACATACAGTCACCAAATGAGAAACCAGTAACAAACATTACATTTTGTTGAGGGCCATCATCAAAATGATCAATACACATCAAATATATTGGTTAATGTTCCACATATTATGGTTCCAAAGCAACAGGTGGGTTTTCAGCCTTGATTTAGAGGAGCTCAGTGTTTCAGCTGTTTTGCAGTTTTCTGGAAGCTGTGGTGCATAGAAGCCGAATGCTGCCAATACCTTTTTTATCCTAAAGACGTTTTTTTTTTTTTTTTCCGGTGGTGGTTGTGGGTGGAAGAGGTGGGGAGTAAACGAGACTCACTTTCTGCATTCTCTTTAGAAGTCAACCGAGCACAGTACAATCTTTCCAGAAACAGAAAGGATAATAAGTGATCATCGGCTGAGATTATCTCTCAACGCACACATTTACTGGCGCGTTGATCAGTAAATAGAGAACAGACAGGTGGGGATCCAATTTGCATGCCTCATCCCTGCTCAGACCAAAGGGTTTTTTTTGTTTGTTTTGTTTTCGGGGTTTTTTGTATGTAAATCAGCTGCTTCACCCCCCACAAAACCCTCCCCCACCCCCACGCACAATCCAAGACGACTATACATCTCTTAATTCAAAAGCAGCGGATTCAAAGCGCTTGGTTTTCCAGCGCTCTGCCAAAATGTGTTCTGTATGCCAACGAGTCTGAGTCTACAACAGAGAGGCAGGGATGCGTCAGCGTTGGCAGGAACAGCGGAGAAAGTTCTCTGGTGAATTTGAATTTTTTTGCACCTGAAATAACACATCTTATGGGGAGCCAGGATGATGCATCATGAGCAGCAGCCGCTGTGAACCGATCCGCCATTCACAAACACATACGAGGAGAGCGTCATGCCGCAGCAGCCTTCCTTCCTTCCTAGGTCACGCCGAGCTGCACCTCCTTCTCTCTCGTTTTTTTTTTTTTTTTTTTTTTTTTTTTTAAAGAAAAAAAAAGGAGGTTTTTAAAAAACCCCCACTTTTTTTTA
>NW_015113237.1:280808-289059 GCF_001443285.1 Poecilia latipinna | reverse complement strand
TTTTCTCTCTTTTTTTTTTTTTTTTTTTTTTTTTTTTTAATGAAGTACACATGCAGGTTTTGCAAAACTCCACCATTTTTTTACACCCTTAAGATCCTTAAAAACAAACAAAACAAAAAATCTCTGAACATGCACTGCTTACGCAAGTCTTTCCTATCAGTCACTTTGAGCACTTTTGAGTGATTCTACATCTGGGTGTACAGATCTATATTTATGTAGCCGTGCGAGCACACATGTCAGCTCCATCTCTGTTTCTTTCACAATCTCCCGCTCCCTCTCTCTCTCTCTCTCTCTATTTTTTTTTTCTTGTTTTTTTCTCAAAACCAGTCAGCCACAGACTGGGCACAAGGGATGATCTGTCAGAGCAGCTTTCAGACGGAAAGGACAAGATGTCCACTGAATTTACTATGCTGTGTCGTGCTGTAATTGCGTCTACATGTTATTCAGGATTATTGTATAAGGGGCTCAGCTGAGTCTTTTTTCACCCCCTTGCTAAGACACACCACATGCACAGAGTGACTTGAAAAGACAGGTAGTTGATTTACGAGTTGAAAAAGCAACATTTAATTGCATTTATTGCTTGGAAATTCTCATTGTTTTTTTTGTTTGTTTGTTTTTTGTTGTTGTTGTCTTCCCCCCCCACCCCCCCTCTTGTTTTGACCCATAAACTAAGCTCTGTTGACCTGGTAGTCATACAGCTTTCTATCCCTCCAGGGGCAGGTTTCTGTTCATTCCAGAACAGCTATAAATAAATAAATAAATAAATAAATAAATAAATAAATAAATAAATAAATCAGTTTGCGAAGGCTTAAAAAACGTGCTTAGCAATATCTCCGTCAACATGAACCCACCTCCGTCTTTTATTCACTTACATCATTATTGCATTGTGATGCTGTTTCAAACAGAAACTGCTTATATCCCACTTTTGATGCTACTTGAAGAGGAATTTCACCAGATAACACAGAGAACTGGGTTGCATTAGACACTAAAAGAAAAAAAAAAGTTTTGGCAGCCAGAGTGCTTTCTAGTCTGGATTCTGCAGAAACTTTGACTTAATGCTACTATGAAAAGATCATTTAAATTGATCCTTAAATGTTGAATATCTCATGAGTTAAAGACATTTGTTGTTTCAGAACTTTCAAATAGATTGCATAAGAACGAAAGAAAAAATTACATTTATTGAAGGTTTTTTAGCTTGTGAAAAGTTGAAGTATTAAAGGGGGAGTATTATGTGATTTCCAGGCAGAGTGCCATTTTATAGTAATAAAAATAAAGTAACTATGCTACATTCAGTTGTTATAAAAATCCTATATATCAAATATGACATAAAATAAATTTGACTTTGTAATTTGACACCTTCAAATTGGGCCTCTGTCTCTTTAAGAAACACCTGCTCTCTCTGAAACTCCACCTTCTGGAAGTCATCACAACATGGCTCCTCTATGAACCCTTTACCAATAGTTTTACCAGCATTTCACTGAGAAGTAGTTCGTATAATGAGCTCAGCACATGTGCCTTTCCTCCAGCTGTTTGCTAATTGCTAATGGCTAGTCTGAAGGAGCTGAGGATTGCTTTCTGAGGCAGAAACTTGGAAAATGCAGCTCTGAGGAGGAACTGGAAGGCGGAAGTAGGTCCACCCAGATGTTTTGCACAGGTGAACAATTGCCACGGGAAATTCAACAATTTAATGGTTTTTACACATGACATGACTTTCTTCCTTTGTGGTATTGAACACTAGAAGTATCACATGCTCCAAAAAGTGAGAACACCACTAAAAGGAGATTAATACAGCGACCTGGAAATCAATCAGACAGAGATTGGAATTGAAAATTTATCCCAACATCAGCACTTATCAGTGATTGGCAGGTGAAACCCCAATAACAAAAAAATAAAAAATGTTCCCTCACTAAATCAGTGTGTACGTCCATCAATATGCACACACACAAACACACATGCACATAGACATGTTTGCTTTGTAAATTAATTTGTAATTTACAAATTAATCTTGTAAATTACAAATTAATTTACAAGAGTAATTTGTAAACGTGTGCTCTAAAATATTTTAATGGGCTCACTTTAATGGAATGTAGATCCAAGGGAACGAAGAAAACTGTAATTGCTCTCCAGATTATTAAAGCCTTATGTTCGCAAGTATACACATTCAGATCAGCAAATGTATGACTAGCAATTAGTGCAAATAGATCTCGCATAGTATACGTATTATTTAAACGTACAGAATACAAAAACAAGTCACTGTGTCCCCTAACCTCCCGGCTGCACAGATTAATGACAATGCAAAGGTAATTAATTACTTGTGGCGATTAGAACAGTTTCGATAGCAGCTGTAAGTTGACTCATTAACTACAGAAGTAGAAGATTTCTTGTATGTTTTTCACGTATTTGGAGGGTTTGTGATTAAAGGTTTCAGCTGAGCAACAACACCACAGGAAATACACCTGTGGCCCTGGAAAATAAACGAGCCTCCAGATTGATTTTTAAAAAGAGATTCTGACACAAGGATGGTGTGACTCATAAACACGAAGTGCTCCAAAGCAAAATCTGTATGTCTTTAAAGAGAGTTTTTGCAGCTGAGATGTATGTTTCCAGACATATGTGCTTGGAAACATGTATGTTTGGAGTCAGACGGCATCGTCAGTAGGGCTGAAACTAACGATTATTTTAGTAATCAGTTATTCAGACGATTAATTGATTAATCAGATTTTAAAAATTGGCTTTTCCGGCAGATTTTTCATTTAGCCACTTAAGTCTTTTGTTGTGCGACATTAGAAATAGATGAAAAAAGTACAAATAAAACAAATCAGTTCCTTTTTTTTATTAAGGAAATAAACATTTTTGCACGAAATACATTAACATAGCATTCCTTTCAATTTAACATGAAAAGCTCAGCCTTTTTTGCTCGACTTCACACCAATAATCACACCAAAAATCTGTGGATTGTTTTTCTTTTTCATTTTTTTTTTTGCTTGACAGATTAATAATTGGTTAGCAAAAGGTGCTAAACATTAGAGATTTTTTAATGATTATTTTACAGAATTTGAACCAGCTGAAGATAAGACTATGCCACTTGAGTTCTGGATATGTGCATTTAATCTTAAGTGTAAAATGCACATATTCTTTGTAGATTTTTCGCCTAATCACTGGTCAAAATATGTAGTTATTTCAGCAAATGGTCTTTTTCTTTTGAGTCTGTATATACCAGTTAAAGATTAATTGACTACTAAATTAGTTGCTGATTATTCCAATTCATCACCTGAAGCTAAAACTATGCCAGTTGAGTTGTGGATAGAACCTACTTCAGGGTTGTTGTTGTTTTTTGTTTTATTTAAATTCAAAATGTATATATTTGTAGAGTTTTGGCTTAATTACTGCTCCAAATATGTTGGCATTTCATCAAATTGCCTTTTTTTGAGAGTATACAGTATACTCCAGTTTATGATTAATCAATTACTAAATTAGTTGCCAATTATTCCAATTAATTGATAAATCATGATTATTCAATTGACTAATCAATTTGTCACGATTGTGATTAATCGTGATTAATCAGTTAATCGGCTCTAGATCCTGACAGACATAATAATTCAAAATACTGACACAAATTTGGACAAGCGCAACACGAGGCCCCATCTGTTACTGCTTGTAGTAAACGTTGAGCATCACAAAGGCCAAGAGAGACTTGTGTTTAAAGAAAAAAAAAAGATTCCTTGCTCATTTTATCGCTGGACTAATCCTCTCAGAGCCTCGGAATGTGCCATCACTCCATGTCAGCTCCGCACCATCGTACTTTCCGGCGTTAACTTGGGTTTTATGTGAGAGAGAGAGAGAGAGAGAGAGAGAGAGAGAGAGAGAGGGGGGCGACGACTGAGTTCGAGAGGAGAGGAGGTTTGAAAAGAAGCGGAGAGGATAATGTAGGGGAGCAAAAAAAATATAAACCTCAAAGTGATCCCTTTAAATCTTTCTAAGCCGCCTGAAAAATAGAAAGTCTGAGCGCAGAGTCGACGTTTCTACTCTCATCTGACACTTGTTTAGAAGTGCAAATCTTAAAGCACCTTCCACCTCTCTGTTAAAAATGGTGATCAAAACATCAAGTAGATGCATGGAGGTGAAGAACATGGGCACCAAAAAGAAAGACATGAAAAAAGCTGCTTGCTTTTTAAAAATTTTTTGTTTGTTTCTTTTTTTAAAGCTGGAGCTTTGACGCAGTAGAATGGAGAAGGAAAAAAAAAACGCACTAAAGTAAAGTGACTGATTGGTATTCTGGAGATCTGTTCTAGAAAACACAGAGTCTAAGATAATTGACAAAGAAACAATCATCGGATACCTGAGTCACATTTATTAGACAGCCAGACAGTGCAGCTCGGCCTCTGTCAGTGAATTCAAAACGTCTCATTTACGCGAAGGAGATTCTTGATACCCCAAAAGCCATTTATCCAGCACACAATACACAGGAGTGTTTCTGTGGGAGGCAGTGGCACTTTTTGATCAAATTTCTCCTAACAGAAGATGGCATATGATTAGTAGGTACACACGTGAGAGCGCGTGTGTATATGTATGTGTGTGTGTGTGTGTGTGTGTGTGTGTAGCAAGCGTCGAATCATGCACTTATTTCTGGGAAGCGTTCACAGTTCCATTTCAACCATTTCACAATCATTTGGGTCACAAGGGGTCAGAGTTCGGATGTGGATGCAGTGCGGCGAATCTAAAATGCAACATTTGGATTTGCAATAAAAGACAGGGGGCAAAAATTATGACAAAAAAAAGTGCACAGACAAAAAGAAAAACGTCTATTGCAGTTTCAACAAAAAAAGAAGAAGAAAAGGAAAAAATTCACCTGATTTCTGTGCAAATGACAATTTTTTTCCCCCTTTGTTATGAAAATGAGATGCAAGGAGGGTCATTAGTGGATGATAATGAGGTGAAGGAGACAAACAACCTAAGCCCTGTTGGTTTTTATGATATTAATAATTAAATTGTGATTAAGTGGCTAATTGGAGTTTAAAGGTCAATGTCAACTGGAATCCCATGGATTCTTTAGGGAGACAGAGAGGACGACGAAAATGGTCCAGAAGACTGTTGACAGTAATCCCAGGTGCTCTCCTGTTACCGTGACAGCCGCCCCCCTCTTTACCCCGCCAGTCTTGAGGTTGCCTCCCCAGGCGACATTGCCTTTGTGTGCTGAGAACAGCAGTTCAGTTACACCGGCACCTGTGCTTCTGCCCTTGTGGCATTGAGGACATGAAGTGGCATGTCCTCCAAAAAGGTAAGAGGCTAGAAAATAAAATAAAATTGAAAAAACGGGGTTATAGTAGAGGCATCAGTCAATTTGCCAGAGAGCAGAATTAGCCCAATCAGTAAGTCAAATATTACATACTGTATCAGCATGTTTTTCTTTCCTATATTCAGTAAATTGATCAAAATTAAGAACTTTTACCGTTTGATTTGCTATTTTAGGAACTGTTTTGGCGCTAATAGTCTGTATTTGAATGTAATCTGACAGGAAGGGGGCAGGGAGAAAGGAGCCGAGGACAGGACTGGAACTCAGGACGGTTCGTGTCGAAGTCTTCGGGTTTTTGCATACGGTGCAACCACTGTGCCACGCGACGCCCCTTGATTCATTTTTTATTATTTTACCAGGAATTGGATGAATTACAGGGACATAGAGCATAGAGATCCATGCCTTTCAGTGTCTGGCAGTTGGATTCTGATTTTTCCAATTCTGAATCCAATTTTCTAGAGATCCTGTTTAAATTACGTGACTAACGAGAGGAAAGGGTGCTATGCACAACATTTAGAGTTAAAGCAATTCAGAAAAGGTTCCATACTGTATCAAATTCCATCAGTTTTTATTCAAATAAAAACAAGTTTGTGCTTAGAATGTAACATAAATTACTAGTATTAGGCAAGTTTAGGTGCCTGACTTTCAAAGAATTATTCACAAAACATCGCATAGATATGTTGTTCTTTCAGCAAATTACCTTTTTTTTGAGTTTGTATATTCTAGTCAGAGATTAGTCAATTACTGAATTAGTTGCCGATTATTCCAGCTGAAGCTATGCCACTTGCGTTTGTATGTCACAATATGAGTGGATGTGTAATGCGATATGCAAATTGGAACGACAAAGACATATTCTAAATTCATTTTTTTGAGCATTCAGAATAAGAATTCCCATGACTACGTATTATGATTCTTTATAGATTTTTTTTCTACACCTTAAGGCAGACATATTAATCTTTAAATTACAGGTTTCTGAGACCGTGTAGCATAATTTTCAAACTATGCAAAGTTAGACTTTATAACAATCAGCAGCACAGACGGTGAGGTGGTTGGTGGGTAATTTCCAACAGGCAAAGTCTCTTGACTCCTACAGTGATTTATTGCTTATTATTACTCAGATTATCCCCGCTCTTCATCCACACCGCAGTCAGAGACTCTTTATCTTGGGGTGTTTAAATGTGAAAACAACGGCTAATTCAGCCTCCAGAGTTTACACATTTACAGATGTTTATTTATTTATTTATTATTATTTTATTAGTTCCAGCGTGGACTGTGAGGCAAATTTTCAAACCAGTCTAATGGGAACGAGATGATTGAAAGAAACAAAACCATCATCTCTCCGGTTGTGCATCTTACCCGCTGCTTTCTGCTCCACCAGACCTGGCCTCGTCATTCCCACCGTTAATGAGACCGGCTACTTACTGTCACAGTCACATCTGAACTCGCCTCTTGTAATATCTGCCCTGACTTTGTTCCAGATAATGCCATCTCTTCTGCAGCAGAGGAACTTGGGGAACAGTCAGAGCACTGGCAATTTGCTGCAATCCACTGGAATTAATTTTTCCCCTTATGGAAACCAAACCAAAATTGTACTCCAATCAGAGTAGCATACCTTCAACACATTTATACTTGAGTAGATTTACTCAAGTATAAACTAAGCTTTAATGAGGTAGGTGTAAAATGTATTTGGTAAAAATCTACTCAAGTACTGAGTAATTGATCATAACACCTGATTTAATATTCAAAATGTGTCCTCAGACAACCCGAAATATAAAAGTTTAGTGAACATTCTGGTATTAAAAATAGTATTACCAAAATATTTATACAAATAAGGAGTTAGGTTTGGAGGCTGGTTCTAGACCAAATGTACCATGAGAGCCAGTGTGTAGTCAATGTTTTTTGTGATGAGCATTTAAAAAAAGAATAAAACAAAAAAAACAGAGCAACATATTTCATCATTTAATATTCTGAGCCAATCAGAGCACTTGTGTCTCCAGATTCAGGTTGCAGATCCTGATCTAGCCGATGCAAATGGAAAATGTGATCCTATCTCCATACAGCAGTTAAAAGTGCAGAATTCAAATTTTTTTTGACTGGCAATTGTTAAAGTAAAATTGTGAAGGTTAAAAATATCTTCTACTCAATATATAAAAAAATACATTTATTTAGTATAATTTCTTCAGTTCCCTGTTGTTCCCCGTCTAGAACCTACAGCCCCTGGGCTGCAGGTCTGTGTCTGGTGTAATCTTGGCTAGCATGGTTTTTCTTCATTGATAGGAAGTCAAGTTACCCAAACTGGTAAACCATGTTAATAAAATAATAGTTAAATAATACATTAAATGACCACTGAACAATTATTCATAATATGTACCAACATTTCTAAATAAAACATACAGAAACAAACCGTTTCAAAGTAGGAAATATGTAGGTATGTTGTTCAGTCAATCTATTAGTATGATTTGTTCTTTAAATTAAATTTAAATTAAATTCATATTACTTTGGCTGATACTATTATATATTAAATAAATTATCATTCAAGCTCAACACCTAAGCAAATAATCAAACCATAATAGTTGTTTAAAAGCGCAATAAGAAGCTGAATCAATAATAAAAAGTTCTGTACTGTATCAGCCTCAGGAGATGATTGAGGGATAAAGAGACGTGAATGGGTCTGCAGTGTTCTTCTCCTGATCCATTCTGTCTGATATCAATCACGTCATACAGCAGCACACTGCTTCTCGATGTTTGACATTCTCTACCAAAATGTTTTATGTTAGTCTACAATAGAATGTTCAGTTCCAATGGTATCAATGACATCAGCAATGATGTCATCACTCTATGATATCACAAGGGAATCTCTCTCTTGAATGTAGCTCACAGAGAGAGTTTTCTCAGAACTGTTCCACACTTCTATCGCGACAGATCACTCTTCAGAGCACGTTCGAAATTTATTGAAAC
>NW_015113237.1:275036-277882 GCF_001443285.1 Poecilia latipinna | reverse complement strand
CATAATAGTTGTTTAAAAGCGCAATAAGAAGCTGAATCAATAATAAAAAGTTCTGTACTGTATCAGCCTCAGGAGATGATTGAGGGATAAAGAGACGTGAATGGGTCTGCAGTGTTCTTCTCCTGATCCATTCTGTCTGATATCAATCACGTCATACAGCAGCACACTGCTTCTCGATGTTTGACATTCTCTACCAAAATGTTTTATGTTAGTCTACAATAGAATGTTCAGTTCCAATGGTATCAATGACATCAGCAATGATGTCATCACTCTATGATATCACAAGGGAATCTCTCTCTTGAATGTAGCTCACAGAGAGTTTTCTCAGAACTGTTCCACAGTTCTATCGTGACAGATCACTCTTCAGAGCACGTTCGAAATTTATCGAAACGAGCGGCATATTGATTCCAGATATTACACGCCTCTCAGAGAAGCAAGAATTTACCAGAATATCGACATGAAGCAGAAACAGATCACTGGTGAACATGAAGCTTTTCCAGCTGAGCTTTTTTGGGTCGGCATGATGGACCTTAACATCCAAGTCGACTACGACGCTGTCGTTTTCCCTTTGGAAGATGACAGCAACAGCCCCATTGAGCCGGAAGATGAATCCGCAGATATCCAGGGGGAATCAAGTCCTTCCGGCGACTTGGAGAGTCCAACATCATCGGAAGTCGAGCAGAAAATGACTCCCTCTGCTGGCTTCGAGATTACTCCCTCAGTAGAAGTCGTGGAAGAGACAAGCCAATACGTCAAAGATCTCACAAAGCAGGTAGAAGATCTTAACCCTTGTATGTAGAAATGGGGTCCAACCGATCCTACACACGTAAAACTTGTATCATTTGCCTCAGTCCTCGCATGCACAAGGGTTTTAAAAGAATTGCAGAGTAAGATTTTTGATCTCCATGAGGAAAGAGACCGAAGGATTGCATATCAGGCTGAAGTCAAATTACAACAGGAGGAGATTCAAAAACTGCAAAAAATGTTGAAAAAAGAACGTCACCAGCAAGTCAAACATGACCATGGAAGAAATGTACCAGAAATTACAGGTGTATTAAAGGTTTCTTGCTCTTCCAAAGTTTTAGTCAACAAGAGCCAACAGCTGGATTACTTCAAGAGAGAGGCTGAAAAATATCCCTCCTGCAATAAAGATCTGATAGAAGTAAGGATTGAAGAATACAGAGTGAGACTCAAATATGAGGAGCAACTCAAAAGTCACAGTGAGCAAGCTTCCAAATTCAAAGCACAAGAGGAAACTGTGAAATCTCTGCAGGGTCAGGTTGCAGACCTGAAGGTGAAGTTGAAACTTGCTCTAGAAAATAACCATCCTAGAGTCTCCGCCCAACCAGAGACCCCCCTGCAAACAGAGGAGACCAAACAAAGACGGACCTTGAGTCAACGAGGGGTCTCCATGCATAGCCTGGCTCGGCCTTTGCGCCGACCCACTCCCATATTGCAAACAGAAGGCTCCCTACATGCAAAGGAGTCCAAGTAAAGACAGACCTTCAATCAACCAGGGAGATCTGAGGAAAGACAGACATCCATGTGACCAACCTCTACTGGTTGCATGGAGGGCCTTCATGTTGGCATTGGCATGAAGGCCAATCTAAGCCCGGCTCAGCCTTTACACCGGCTGTAAAGGCTGAGCCTGCCACGACAATTTAGCCACGACAGTTTAGCTGACCTTAATATTTCTTGTGTTTTATTTTGGTCGTTATTGTTACACTTACTGTTGATATGTGTGTGATAGGCGTGTCCATTGGACATTTATAGAAATACGGAACAAATCGCATCCCGTATCGGTTCAACACGGGACGCAACATTTATCAGCCAAATACGGGACGATTCTGTATTTTACAGGACGGGTGGCAACCCTACTTATGGACTCTGTGGTATGGCGTTGGCAAAGTCCTCTAAAAATAACACAAAAAAAAACACTGTAAATGACTGAGCCCATCTGGTGTGATCGAGCTAATTTTCTTGCTATTCCTATTCCTTGCTTTTATCTGTAGTGTTCCGTTACGGTGATCTCTACGATTACAATCTCCAGTTTCAATGTATTTTTATGGGATTCTAGGTTAATCGGAAGAAAAATAGCTTATATATTTTTACACAAACATATCTGAAAAGTGTCCAATGTATTTGTATTTTGCGCTTTCACTCTGGTACCACTCGAAGGCAGATAGGTAGGCAACTTAAAGAGTCTTCCACACATTGAAGTGTGACATCCTGAAGCTGGAATAGAACCCACAACTTTCAGGCAGCTACTCACTGAGCAATTGATGAAATCTAATGCAGTAAACGGCGTCCTATAGCTGAGCATTAAATCAATAACAATATGTATCGCGATAGACACGTGATTAATATCAATACAAAATACGTCTGAGAGAATGTTTAAGATCGGTGGCGTCAACTAACTTACTAACTCTTGGGTAACTTGCGCAGCAGCAGTTTCATGTTTTGCCACACCTCTTCACAACTGTTTAACATTTTAAAATAAAATATAAAAAAAAAACAATGGGATGGAGTGAAAGGAGAAAATGAGTGCAACGACTCAGAGGAAACTATGGATAAAACAGGAAAGGTCACGCCACCAGTTTGGCAGTATTTCAGATATTTAAAAGAAAAAGCTAATCAGTAATGATCGATATCGACTCTTATAATCGTGATACGTTTTTCAGCCATATCCTCCAGCCATACTGCCTGTAGAAATCTTCTATCTGCTAAAGAGTCCAGCTATGTGCGCCTTAATGTCAGCAAAATCCTGCATAAGCAGTAAAGTTTCAGAGTAGTTCGAAGTGAGGTTATAAAAACACTATTTCAGGCTTTCATAATCTCACAGAATG
>NW_015113237.1:256437-271634 GCF_001443285.1 Poecilia latipinna | reverse complement strand
AGGGTCGGGTCGCGCGGGCAGCAGCTTCAGAAGGGAGTCCTAGACTTCCCTCTCCCCAGCTTTACTTTTACTTTATCTGTAGACCAACACGTTGCAGCTTACGACTTTCATCAGGATCTGTAAATCTGACACAACCGTGGGAATCAATCATATCGTTTATCATTTATTATAAAAAACTTCTTATTGTGACAAGAATCTTGATTAGTTTTTGTCTCAGTAAGTAACGTCCTGAAGGTAGCCTTGTTTTCCTGTTTTTTGACACTATGAATTTGCCAAAAAAACCACAAAACAAAAAGTCAGTTAAGGACAGAGTGTTTTGAGGAAGGTGCTATTAAACCACACCAAAACTGAACCTTTTGACGTTATGCACAACACACACAGTCACACACATTCAAATTGAATTCATGTGAATGCGTTTGCGAGGCTCTGAATGCGGTAAAGTCGCAGTCATTTTTATGTATTGTAGATCTAAAGAAACAGCCTTGTATTATGCGACGGTTTGAGAACAGCAGGAGGATTTTCTATAGAATCGGGAAAAGAAGAGCGTAATGAATAAATAAAAGGCAGAGCTCAGAGAGGAAGAGAAAGAGGATGAGAGAGAGGAAAGAGAGAGAGAGAAAGAGACAGGGATAGAGGTTTAGTAATTACAGAATATAGGCCAAGGTCTTCCACATCACCAGTCTTTTTATATGCAAATCCATGACAATTGTCTTAGAATGGTAATAATTTTCGTCACTTACACCAATTCGACCAAGTTTTGACCTTGTAAAACTCACATAAAGGGGATAAGAATGAGCAGGAATTAGTAGTTTTAATTTACTCTCTCTCTCTTTTTTCAGATCTTCCTAAATCTGAGCACAAAGTATCCAGCTGTGTTTCGCAGCCACCTTCATCAAATTGAAATCTATTTCTGGAGCACGAACGGGGACCTCTCACACTCTTCCCTTCCTTGTGTATCATAGGGACTTGAACGAAACTAAAGTCCTTGACATTTTTTTTTTTTTTTTGGAAGAGGTATTTTCTTTCAAACATCGTTCATCAGCCTTGGCTCTCACTCGTGAAAACCATTCAAGTCATTAAGACCTTGTATCATAAAAAAATACTGCCATCAAACTCACAATAGGGATCCAAGGTGCTGTTTTGTGTGGGAGCGATAAGCTTTTAATTATTCCACTATTCTCGTAAGAGTACGGAGCTCATGCTGCTTTCAAATAAAGTAGATTTTGACAAATAGCGCACATTTAAAATTTTTCTTTTTTTTTTCTTTTTTTTTTTTGGTTTGTTTTTATTTTTTGCTGCATTGCATCTCCAGCCACCCTAATTGATGTTGCAGGGCCTTTTCATTCTCTGGCGAGAGGTTGCACTGGGAGTGCCGTGCTTAAAAGATGAAGGAACTGAAACAGTGTGGAGAAGTGGTGAAATCGAGAGAGGCTCGTTTTAAATTCAAACCACCTTGAGTTAGTGAGATTCCTTTTGTGCATCCTAACAAAAGCCTTTTATCTGCTCCCTCAGGTTATAAAGTCGTGTTTCTGTTTGACACAGTCTCGTCTCTCAGATCATCTTATTTCTTGACCATCACGGGGAGGGAAAAAAAATAATACTGAGAAAGAAAAAGTATTCACAATCTAAAACTCAGATGCTTTTTATTTGGCTCTTATGAAGGGAGACAGAGTGGAATTTTAAAGTAGATGGACAATTTTAGATGAGTTTGATATTTATTATGCCTAAAAAGTTGCATACTGGTGGATTATGTCCCTACCAAACAAATTACTTGTCAGTGCTACCATTTACTGTAGTCACCAATTGAGTTATTTTTCTACTACCGTAGGTTTAAACATCTAGGAACTAAAGTTTTTGCCCATTGTCACTTGTTACTGCCTCTCTTCCGGAATAACCACTTAATTTATGGTGTGTTCACAAAAGCTCTGTTTAGTTCACTTTAATCCAACTCCAGCTTGTTTGCCTAGAAAGTCAGTTTTTTTTTTGGGGGGGGAGGAGAGGTGTGTGTGAATGCATAATCGAACTCTGATGCGGACCAGAAAAATTTAACTGTGCTCGACCTACAACCTTAAGTACTGGTTCGGTTGAAGTGAACTCTGGTATGATTTGAATGTATATGTGAACACCAAGCAGACCGGAATCCAAAAGGAGGAAGTGGACTATGACTCAGGGCATTCTGGGTAAAAACAAGCTAAACAAACGGCTGTATCTAGCTAAAATCTGACGTCTCAAATTGTCCCTAAAACATATATACTATTTTGAACTACTTCTTTAAGGCTATGTTTACCTTTTCTCTATCTTTGCACAGACCTAAACTTTAGGTAAACGATGCATGTAAACAAAACCTTAAAGGACTAGTTCAAATGCTTAAAAAATAGTTTCAATTGGATTTTGTAAGTTGGCGTTTCGGGCTTACCAGTGCAATATGTTTTGCAAGGCACAGCGCAGCGTGAAAGTGAACCACAACAGCTGAAAATGTAATAATCATTTCAGATCTAATGGACTATAACATGTCCATCTTTTCTGTCCCTGCTATAAAAATAACTCATAGTCTGATACTGTAACTAGAATTCTATCCGACGTTGTGAACAGTGTACAGAGGAATATTCAACTTACATTATCCACTACCTTGTAGAACAACCTTTTGTTACAATTAAAGGTGCTGCTGAAAAACTGTTTCCTTTCACCACGGCTTGGCCACCATCCGGTGCCTTCTCAATGATTGCTTGTTTCTTAAATAAAGGGCAGATTTGTAGAGCGCACGAGTGATGGTTTTCTCCCTAAAAGGACCCTCCGCCTGAACTGTGGGTCTCTGTTGTTCTCTCAGAGTTACCTTGAACTTCATAGCTGCTTCTCTGATTAATGAAGGTCTTGACAGATCTGCCAGTTTTCAGGAACGATTATGTTTTGGTGGGCTAGCGGTTGTGTCATAGTCTGTTTTATGATGGACCGAACAGTGCTCTGTGAGATATTCAAATATCGGGTTCCTCTGTCTACAGCAACGCTTTCTACCAGATCTGTAAGATCTTCATAGAATAACTGTATTTATACTCAGAGATAATTGCACACCTGGACTCTATTTATGAATTTAAGAGTATCAGACTAAAGGACGCTCAATAAAAACAACTATCAGATAGTGAGTTGTAAAAAAATCTGGGATTTTTTCTTCCAGTTCACAGTTTTGTGCTCTTTTACAACTGTTTCCATTGACCATAAAATTGTGCAAATTGAAACTACGAAAATAAATATGCTCAACAGAAACAAGCCAATAAAAAGTTTTTGCACTTGGATGAGGTGGTTTTTCAGCCATATTGAAGTCGATGTATTTTGCAAAAATGCAATAGACGCACTTTTTTTCGCGTCACACGAGTCACATGATCAACAGCCAGATGTTACTACTGGCAAAAATGACAAAGAAGATGACAACAGAAAGTAGTGGGAGGATGATGGTTTTTGTTTTTTTCTGACATTGTGCGGCTGGCTCCATCAGAGCTCTCTCAGCATCACACAGTTCATAAAGAGTTGTGTTTCATTCTTCTGTAAATTCGCAAACTAAGATTTCCCCAAAATGCAGCAAACGTAGTCACTCCCAAGTATAAGGAGCTGGCGGAAAAGACGAAGATGATAACAGGAAGTGGTAGGAAGATGATGGAAGATAAGTTTGTGGTTCTGCCATGGGAAAATGTGACAAAAATCCACGGGGAATGAATCCAGTGGGTTTAGGGGAAGGCTGCTTTGTATGAATATTAGGCTTTTTCTTTTTTTAAAAACTTTATTGGTGAGAGAAAAATGGAGGAAGCTTGAAGCTCTTTTTTCCCCTTCTAAGGTTTCCGTCCATCTGGCATGGTTGGCAAGGGACCTTGAAGGAGAAAGAGCTCTATCCTGCTTTGCCTGCAGTCAAAAAAAGAGACAAGGAGCGAGGCAAAAAAAGAAAAAAAATGTCAAACTAATAGATAGTCACTACCATGTATGCTGTGTCTCACAGATGCAGCTCCTAGTCAAAGCCTCAATCACACACTGCTCAATTCCCACGGGAGGTTCGGGAACACAGAGATGCCACAGTCTGACAGGGAACACTGCCACGGATCTGCCCCAACACCCCCAGTATAAGATCACTGTCAAGGCCATGTGTGCACCTCTGACAGCTCCAACTCTTACTTAAACTACAAGTGTCTTTATTCCCCAGATGGCCAGAAAGAGCCTCCGGATTGCCCTCAGCGTTCGCGCTTAATATGTCCCCCAGTCCCCGACACAGAGACCCCTCTTGATGTGAAAGTGTATTTTAGAAACGGAATGCAATATAGAGGGAGTAAATATAGTAGATGTCATCCGGCGCCGGCTCTCCGACGAAACAATAAACACAGTTTGCTGTTGGAACGCGGGCGCGTTTTATCACAGAACCGGGGTTGCATAAGATTTATGAACTGCCACAGTGGCAACAATTCCATGCAGCGGGGATTGATGGCGTTCGGTACCAAAAAATTTGTCTGGCTGAGACATTTAACTCAGCAGATTTGTCCCCGTCTCTACAAGTACGGCCTTGTCAATTATTCAAAGGAGCCAAACAACAGCCCAGAAAAGACAGCACACTGTGTGTAAAGCTCATTTACAAGTCTTTATTACCAGAAGTGTTCTCATGTGTTTAGGCCCACAATAGGAGGTGGTATATTTTTTTTCCCCCTTCCTCTTTCCCCCCAGTGTATTTGTCTGCTAATTCACACCGTTACTAGCGTGAGCTTCCTTCATTCCTCAAAGACGAAAGCATCAAGGGGATCCAAAGAAAAATAAAAAATTAAAACTTGGCACTACATTAAAGACAGCTGCTTACGCTCACCAGCACAGAGAAAGGCCGAAGACTCCATTGTTGTATCTGAGAGATACGCGATCACAGAAAGACGGAGTGAAAGCAAGGACAGGAATTAGGCTCTATCAGAGCTCTAATGGAAGAAGCAGGTTCTCTGTGTCAGGACTTCTCCCTCCAGTGATGGATAGGGAGGTTAACAATTGCTCTGAGTTAGGCAGCTCAGCGCGCAGCGTCCTCTGGAGCCGCTTCACAGACAAAAGGGTTTTATAGCCACCCAATCTCAGACTTCATGATAGCAAATTATAACCAGAGAACTTTGTTCCCGTGGCACGCTTGGACATGTTTTATGTGGCAATACTCTTTTGGATCGGTGTAAGGGCGTTCATAAGAAAGTGACAGAAGCGTTTTGCCGTTCCAGCTCCACCTGTATTTCTTTTTATTACAATTGACACTCTGGCCCCTCAGGCTATCAATCTTCAAAATTAAAGGAGGACTACGGTCTGAGGTGTTAACCAAATTAGATAGGATACATATGGAGCAAAAGAGTGTGGCACTTACCCAGTCGTTTTTAAAAACTATTAAGTTTTTTACTATATGAATGCGCACATGAAACTGGGGGGTTCGGTACCTCAAAATAGGTTAAGAACCACTGATTTAAAGTAATGACCTGTGTTTTACAATTTTAGAACTCTTTTACTTTAGTATTTGTGTTGTTGTGCATAAGCACTCATATGATACAGCAGCTGTTCATTTTCTTCACCTAAGTTCAATTGCATTTATGTTGCTGAGGTGGATAAATATACCATGATCCTTGTAGGGCTCATGTAATGTTTTTGTTCATTTATTAGTCAGGTGAAAAACTATTAACCCTTGTGTTTACAAATGGGGTCCAACTGACCCCACACCCATATCACTTGTATCAGTTGTCTCAGTCCTCGCACGCATAAGGGTTAAAGTGTGTGAAAGGTTTAGAAATTTAACAACGGCTCAGAAAAAGAGAAGTTAGCTAACGTTAGCAATGCTAATTGTTGAAATGGCTAGCTGAAGCAATCATCTCGGTAAATTTCATGCATTGAAAATATTCCTAACCTGTATCAAATGCTTCCAAAACGTTGCCAACACGTTCAAATCTTACATATTTGATGGAAGATAGAGGCAGACAGATTAAAACAATAAAATGAAGCATTTTTCTGTATTAGCTTTCATACTGAAGTTCCTACTCCTCTGCTGTTTTCTCTGCATTTCTAAAAACTATAAAAGCCCAACATAACCACTACTACTCTAAATGTTTGAACAAAACAAATCAGAAACAGATATTAATATTTGCTAATCCATAGCACTAAAATATCTTAGACGAAGATAACACTGAAGAACCACTGATGGAAACAACATGAAAATCTCTGACGAACACACTGAGTACAACTTCCTTCTACACAAAAATAGAGTGCCGTCAGATTTCAGCGGTTGTAGGATTTCTAAGTTTGGTTGAATTTACCCAGAATGCCCTGTGCTACACTCCCTGATTTTGGAGCTGTGTCCAGTTGGCTTGGCGTTCGCATGTTCACATATTGGAACTGCATCAGAGTTCACTTCATTTTAACTAAGACCTCGGTTTTAGATGCACCAGAGTTTGTTTTTTTGGCCTGTATTTTTTGGTGTGTATATTTGGGCATATACATCTTCCCAAACAAACCAGAATTTCAAGGCAAACAAATTAGATTTTAATTGAAGCGGACTAGGCAAGACTGATTTGAATGCACCATTAGACATCCAGAAAGAAATCTAACAAAATTAGAACTGAACCAATTGTTATTTCAGCTCATCTGTTCATCTGTTATTGGTCATCTGTCATGGCGTATGTCTGTTACAGCATAATTAGGGGTTTTATTGGCAGTTTTGCTTTGGAAGTTTCTGAGCTGCAAGACAAACACAACAGATTCAAAGTCCTGCTATAGGCAGGATATGTATGCTCCCATTTACTGCATGCTCAAGGTTTAGAAACATGCAGCCTGCTTTGTAGTAATATCATTGAGATATATTCATGTCACTCGAGACAAAGGGGACGGTGGTGATGACTGATGATGGGAAGACAGATTAGGTCTCCTCTTGTTTTAGGTTGTCAAAAACTCTTGAGTGATCCTTCTGTAATTTTCTACTCAATCAAAAGATATTTACTCCCTCTTCTACTGCTCTGAGTCTGTCTGTGAGTCATTGTGTCGGTGACATACAACAAAAAACATGGAAGTCAATGCCACTCAAAGGGCACACGATGATTAATAAAAAGTCTAGTTTGCAAGGATGAGAAAAGAAACGTCTTTGTGTCGGGAGAGGTTTGTATTATCGCAATGTGGGATTACAGGAGAAATAAATGCATATTTTTTGTATTAGGAGGATACTCCTCTTACTGACTTTCATAATAGTAAACATGAAAATCAGCATGCAGGGGAATGGGCAGGTAAATGGTACAGCTCTAGACAAATGCAAACAAAACCAAACCAAAACCCCAAAGGCTCAAAACTAGACAGTTTTTTTTGCTTCATCTTTTAAAAACCACAGGATTGCTGTAAAAAATAACTTAGAGTCTCCCTTCTTTAAGAACTTCCACACTGAAAAGTGTTGTACTTTGTTTTAATGCCAACAGTTAAGTTCTGTGTCATAAAGTGGTGGGATTTTTTGAGTTTCCAACGTTTTTAATGTGGATCCCAGGAAGAGTAGCTGTTGTTACGGCAATGACTAACGGGGATCCAAACAAACAAAATTTTCTGATTTCTGAAAATCAGAAAATTTAAGTCAACAGATAATCTATTTTCAATATTAGCATTCAAAAATTGCATTCCTATTGCGGGTGGTGAGCACTGGAGCCTTCTGGGAAAGATTCGGAACAGCTTGATAGTTGCAATCGAACACAGTCTCTAGTCTGATCCCGGCTGCCGCTTGTTCTGGTAAAACTGCATGTTGTTTTGGAGGACGGGTACTAATAGGCCACTTAGGTCGTACGAATGTGAAAATAATGCTTTTGTTGCTGCGCTCACGGAGAAAGCCGTCAGCGTCCATTTCAGAACAACATTTCAATTCAATTCTCATTTTCACATCTCTTGCCTTGTTTGCAAATGGGTGGAGGATGGGGTGAAGACCCTCCCACTACTGCACAGCTCATGCCTGCTGTCTGCATTTATTTCAGATGAGATTTACTCCATCTCATCTCGGGATGGAGTTTCCTCCCAGTTATGAAACTGGGAGATGTTGGCACGATTATCCGGCGGATTTAGAATAGCTTTCGGGGGCCGGCGTGGGCGTAACCAGGGGCGATCCGGCTGCAGGTGTGCACGCATGAGCGCCGACACACATATGTACGCCGACTATTGTTGTTCGATCCCTTGCATGCATGAGGCCTCTCCAGCCTCCCACTGACAGGTGCAAGCACTTCTATAGAGCTACAATGCTGCAGTTCTCAGCTCGCCATAAATTACTCATCTACTCATCATGGCCCACGTAGCCCTCCTGATGAATGTGATCTTATCATGTATGTGGGGGGCGGAAACAAAACAGATTATCGTACAAAGTTCTGTTATGCTGTGGGAAATGTTCCATTTAAACGGTAAGCACACATCTTTTTAGATAAGTGCTTTTTTTTATTTTTCTGGTTGTTGTTGATGTCAGTTCGCAGCAACTTACAGAGGCAATCGTTTCACTTAAGCATGTTATTTTGCTTTACATCGAAAATGTGCTGGTGGGCGGCAGACCGCGAACAGTGGCGAGGAGTCTGACATGGCGCCGCACCTCGTGCGTCACCAGGCGGGTTTGCATTATGATACAATGTGACCTGAAAGGTGTGGAGGAATGTGGCACCTGTATCTTTACAGGTATTTAAGTGCCAAATTAAAGAGCGGGGAAGTTGGCACAAAATGGTATGTGAGCGAGAGGCATTTAGGATGGAGCTCTTTTATACCTTCAGGAAGTGTTCATACATCTCCAGCCTTTTCAAAAGTTGACTCAAAAATGTTCTACAAGTTCAAGTCAGTGCATCCAAGTGGATGTATACTTTCCAACAAGTTAAGTGCTCTAAACATACAACAGATGAGACAAATAAAAGGACTAATTTCAAAATCGACTTATTTTTTTATCTATTTTATAAGATCAGACTAAATGATACATGGCAGCCTTGTTCTTCTAAATTCCTCCTGCCTCAACTGCCAGCAAGACTGCAGCATCTGTGTTGGATTGACACAATTCGCTGGTCGGAACGTCTCCACCCCGCTGTGTGCGCTCTTACCCTCTTTTCGCTTTAAGATTGATAAGAGACATGTTGGAGGCGTGTTTGTGTGTCCGCATTTGCGTGTAAATTGGAAGAAGGCTGCATCCTCTAAAGACCGTGTCGGAACATGGAGGCCGCGACCTCTCAGAGCCAGTCCTGTGACCCCCAGGACCCGGCGCGTTCAGCCTCTGCTGGACTCTAAAGACTCGCAGAGCTGCAGCTTATCTGCAGTCAAAACAACAAACAAGTGCATTCAGAAGAAGATAGCAATGGGGTGAGAGGTTTCTCTCTGAGTCAGTGCCTCCGTCTGATTGGCAGAGGCCCATCTCTGTAGTGTTTTTATTATTATTTTGAATTGGAAACCATAAAAAGCCAACTGCGTTTCAAAACGGCAGACAGAGGAATTTGGGGACGTAGCACCGGCATTAAAAAAAAGAAAAAAAAGACAAAATAACGGACATGCTCTGTGGCGTGACTTAACGCGACACAGCATCAACAGAAATGATTAAAACTCACCACAGCACTTCCTCTTTCCTTCTGTGTGCACAGCCTCCAAAATGAATAATTAATGTAAACTGGAGGGATTTTTTTGCCACTGTTATCAAGAGTGGCAAAAATCACAAGAGCTTCACATAATTGTCTTTCTTTTTTTTTTTTTTTTTTTTCTTTTGCTTTTGCAAGTGGTGGGAAACTTGGAACATAATAGGACTTGGCTTATAGGCCAGGGTCAGGTGAAGTAGAACATCCAAATTGGATTGAATTATCTGAGAGCAAATTAGAATCTACCTTCCTGCCTTAAAAAAAAGAAGAAAAAAAAAAGGAGAAGAGGTAGAGTTGTTGCCAGAGAAGCTGTGCAGGTGCTTTGCAAGATAATTGTACTCCCATTTAGCTTAGTACCTGAGATGTGCCTTAGTCTACAGGTGGAGTTCTACACTCACAACAAGCATCTAATTACACACTAACAGTGAAAAAAAAATTTAGTTTTTCATTTGCATGGTTCATTTAAGGATTCCTTTGTTTTTAAGTTGACCAAAATGTTAACATCGTGAGTCAGATCTTTAACTCAGTCTAGTGAGAAATCATAAATGTTACTAAGACAGCAGAGAGCAAAATGGAGAAGGGAGAGCGGATGATTGACAGCACTATAACCCGCCTCCTGCCTGTGATTGGTTTTTCCTAGTTACCAGTGGGAGAGGGCTAGAAAGGTCATTTATTTTCACAGATTATCTCTCTCATACCATATTGTCTCGACATGGTGATAGTTTCAACAAATATACAAAAAATAAGTAAAATTTTGCAGTTTTAATTGGAGAAGCTGCCATGAGTTCCATAGTAACTCTGAAAGAAAATGTTGCATAACAACTGTTCACAAATTTGTCACAAATCTGCCCCTTTGTCACAGAGTGGAAAACATCGCTGTTCACAGATGCTGTCCCGCCAATCTCACTGACATTTTACGGAGAAAAATCTGCAAAAAAGTCTATAATTACTGCAAAACGAATCTAACTGCACATCTTTTTTAGATGTCGCAAAAGCAGGCATCATTTTTTGCTGCCTTTTAAGCCTGTCGCAATAAGCAACTAATCAGTTAATCAGCTAATCACAACATAAATTAAAATGAGCTCGACAATTTCCATTCTGATGATTAATATTTTGGAAGGGCAATTTTGTTTTCAGACATCATAATCCATTTTATTTGTGGTTTTGGTCGTGGGTGGTTTTTATTTCCGTTTTATTTATTGCTTTTGGTTGTCTTATTTTGGATGTTTAGCATATCTTCCTGTTGCAGTGATCAGTATTCTCTACAAAACTAACGTTTATTAGTCTTTGAAACGGCGAACTTGCACTATTATACCATTATCAACATACCATTTGAAAATGCTCTCAAAGCGACAGTATTATCGTTTATCGCGATAATTACCGGAACAATTTATCGTCCAGCAAAATTTTGTTATTGTAACAGGCTGACTGCTACTTCGACAACATCCTCTGGTCTGCATCGCCCTCTGATGTATGGAAACTCAATAAAACACCTGGGAGCTGGTGGCAAAATGTGACAGAGTGTGAAAAAGTTCTAGGGGTGTGAATACTTCAGCAAAATGACTCAAACTGGGAGACGTTGTTGTTGTTGTTGGATTCTTATTCTCCCCGTGATTTTACTCGGCCTCTTTGCTAACTGCAAAAATGTCTCTCTTCTACTCACCCTGAATTATTTAAACGTGTTGTGATTCCCAGTGTGATTGTGAATCTGGGGCTGCAGCTCTCAACAGCGCAGTCATGTTTGCTTGTTTCCTCTCTCTCTCTCTCTCTCTTCACGCTTTTCCTCGTCTTTCTCCTTCGGTTCAAATGTCAGAGCATGATGCTGTAGTCTTCACGCCCCAAATCTCACCTTCGTTGGGGCAATACTGTGTATTATATGTGTGTGTGTAGGGAGAGAGAGAGAAAGAGAGAGAGAGGGGGGTAATGAATAGTCAAAAAGCTGTCATCTACAAGGCAATGGCTATTCATATGAATCTGTATTCAGGTCAGAGTCGTATTCAGAGGGGAAGTGAAAAAGGAGGGAGGGAATGGTTTTATTTCCCATCATGCATCTGAAGCGGGATCCAAATTGGCAAAGAGGACTGGGGAGTTTCTCCAGGGATGAGCATCCTGTTTTTTGTGTTGTAGTTGTTGTTTTTGTTTGTTTTCTGCCTGATCGTGTGAGGGAAGTCTGCCAGGAGCATCAGCCCTCCACGACACACCAAGTACAACAAACACAACCCAGAGTCCCTGAGTCATTCCCTCAGCTTACTCGGCCACCAAATCCAGCCATCCCAACCTCTTATGCTTTTTTAAATTTCAATGCCTTAAAAACTTGCAGTGCCAACGACTCTTTGTGGACTCTTGCAGAAATCAGAGACGGCTGTCCCCTCCACCCCCTCTGCCCCCTAGAGGAGGGTTGCACCAAACGCGGCTACCGGCGGATGAAAAATTGATTCGATTTTTGCCGTATTTGAGCGTCCCCGCCTCATCCCGTCCTTCTGTCTCCATTCCGCTCTCCAGATGATGCGCACATGACACACACAGTCAGCACAGCACATGGGTCTGACGCTCTTTTTGCCTCTGATCTGTGGGGGAATATTAATGTAGCGTGCGGTGTCTGGGATGGATCAAACTATTCGGTAAAAAAGAAAAAAAAGAGAGAGGATCTTTATCTGCGCCCACAAGCGTTGGCTTGTTGGGATTTTAATGTGGCAGCAGCTAGATGTACACTCTAATAGGCAAGTTGCAAAAACATGAGAGCGATCCTCGGAGAGCACAATAGAGGAGCGGATCAGAGAGAGAGAGACACGGATGGTTAGATCGGTTCTTTCTGTAGATGGAAGCACTTGTAGCTATAGTTGAGCTACTTCTGCAGCTGTATTTCCATCCTCCTTTTAAATTTTTTAGATCCAGTTACACTGGGCTACATGTCCATCATTTAATAAGCCTCACATCTTGTGTGTGTAGGCAGAACTTTAAGGAGAGATGCATGGCTGGGTGAAATAACTTTGAGACCTTTTGAAATGAAGTGCCTGAAGAAAACAAGTGGCTTTTTCAGATAAAAATCTCAAGTATGAGATTTGAAAAATGGCTCGAATTCACCAGTTCAGATGTTTATTCTTAAGCATTTTTTTTTAATCTGTGAGTCAGCGATTGGTTCGATGGTATTTAAAGTTCTGGGACTTGTCGTTAGTTAATTCTTTAAAGACTCACAGAGGCCAGTAGGGAGATAAATTGGGATCATAGAGGTTGTGAGAAAAAAACAACTCAAACTAAAAATTATCTTGAATCTGAAAAATAGTTTCAAACCTTGTTTCAGTAGGTTCATTTTCAATTTGAAATCATTTTTTCAGCTTCAAATCTTTTTCAGTTCAAGTTTTCTATTTTTATTTTTTAACAAACGATTTGGCCCCAATTTAGGTCCATAAACAAGAACCAGTTTGAGGTTTAGATGGAATGACAACCAGTGAAGTATCAGGGTTTCATTGTATTGACACAAAATAAGAGGGAACCAGATTTCATCGACTGTCCTGCCACGCTAACAAAGTATAGTTGTGTGATAATAACCGCCATCGTACAAAACTGAGGAAAAGTGACTTTATAACCGAAAATCGTTTCACAATTTTGATCACAGTTTGAGGCAAATCTTGTGGCTTTCTTAGTTTTAAAAGGCAGATGTGAGCTAGCAGCATGTTTTTGACGCTTTATTGTTAAAACAGAATGAACTTTTTTTTTAAATGACAGACGGGTTTTTTTATTATTCAAAGTGATTTTTTTTATGTTTCTACTAGAATTTCAATCACATTTATATATATATATATATATATATATATATATATATATATATATATATATATATATATATATATATATATATATATATATATATATATATATATATATAAACGCCTTTGAGATTAAAAGCCTGTCTTTCCATGGCCTACAATTTTAATTTCTTTTCACACTTTCATTTAGACTTTTGATTGAACCACTAAAACTATTTGTAATTTTAAAAAGGCCTTTTCTTCTTCCAAAGAGGCACATGCACTTCCACCTTTTTAAAAGCCCACCTGGACAAATTAGAATTTTTTAATCATTAATTATATGTCTTCAACCAAAGCAGTTTTTTTTCCTTTTACATGTGCAAGTCTTTCATTCAGTAAAAAATGAAAATATAGTACAATTTATCATCTCCTAGAGACATTTAAAATACTCCACTCTCTTAATGACTATGTTTTTAGTGGACAGTAACCTCTGCACTTTTGGGTTATGTTGTTGATTGATTTTGGTTTAACATTTCTCAAAGAAGGAAGTCACGTTCAGTGTCTTTTTCAGAGGTTGCACATTGTGTCCTGTAGTGCAGCGCCACCACAGGCAAGGAGGGGGAAAATGTTTTTGAAAAGAGTACAAAAATCCTGTTTGCAGCCCTAATCTTCCTCCCCAAATGATCAATTTTATTGGAATTTCTTACGATGTTTGTTTTCTTTCATCCATCAGCCCTTAAAACCCTTAAAATCTGTTTAGGTGCAATGGCAAGAGAGAAAATCTACACATTTGCTTCAGCCTTTTTGGCTTTGTTAGCCGGCTATATTTAGTTGTCTGAACTGTACTACAAAGAAACAGCAGCATCAGTCATTAGAGCAACTGCCCCAAAATGTTTACAGTCAGCAGAAAAAAACCCCTCTGCAGAGGCTTGTAATAATGAAAGATGTCTAGAGAGAACACGATAGGGAAATGAGATCTACATGGAGAGGATTTGGATTGATGGATTAGCAAAACAACAAACTGTGATATGCTTAGAAGTGGACGGTTTTTCTGTGCAAGTACGAGTATAGATCGGTGTGATTTATGGATTATGAAGGAAAAACAATAATTAACATAAAAGCTTGCTTCGTAAATGCTTCAAAAAGGAGAAGAAAGGGCATAATTGCTAAAGATTTATTCATGTCTGAAAGGATTTGAAGTGAAATAATGATTTTGGTAACTATGGACAACCTCGGATATTTACTGTGTTTTTAATGAAATGTGAAATCACATACACAGCCACATACATCTCCTTAGCTTCAGAATTGTAGGTTTCAGTACACTATTTGTTACACTTAACTCATTGTATGCTTGACGAAATGGAAAGCTTTTACTTTTGTTGAATCCTAAGGAAGTCACCGTTGGGATTAAAGGGGCAGCATTATGTCAAACTTACTCTATAAGCTTTATATCATGCTACTATGTTATTTCCTCATCCAAAACATTCCTGGAGTGTTGCCTCGATTCTTTCATGCATGTTTGAGAAATCCTTTCATTTTCCATGGCAACAATTCAGTTGTGCAAAACTCCTGGCTGGACATAGCTCCGCCTCCGAGGTGCAGCTCTTCCTCAAAACTGCAATTTCCAAGCTACCAAGGGTCCACCTCATATAGTAGCCTTCCCCCAAGACTCACACACTCAGCTACTTCAGACTAGCCAGCAAAAATTAGCAAACACCTGGTGGAACGGCTTAGCTACTTCTCAGTGCAACACTGGTAAAAAAAAAAAAAAAAAAAAAAAAAAAAAAAAAAAAAACGTAAAGGGGTGAGGAGGGGGAAGATTTTAAAAAAAAAAAAAAATTTTAAAAAAAAA
>NW_015113237.1:210959-253304 GCF_001443285.1 Poecilia latipinna | reverse complement strand
ATAGAAAACACCCGGGGGGAACGCCTAACAAATTCTCAAGGAAAAAATAGTAAAAAAAAAAAAAAAAAAAAAAAAAAAAAAAAAAAAAACGTTAAAGGGTTAGCAGAGGGCAGAGTTTTAGAAATATCAGGAACTTTTAAAGAAACAAAGGCTCGACTTCAAGGCATTAAATGACAAAGTCAAATTTCTTTTAAGTCATATCTGATATGTACAGCAACTGAACTTATTTACTGAATTGTGCTATAAAATGTCACTATATGATTGGAAAATACATAATACTGCTGCTTTAAGAATATCTTTTTCAAGGGATATCTTTAAATAATAGATAAAACAAAGATAATACAACCACATTCATTATCGACATTATCGACATAATAGAAATCACATTTGCTTCAAACAGCACCTTTTTTCCATTTGGTCATAATGAGAGATATTTTCACACAAAAACACAGTTGGGATGGATTCGACGTTAAAGGCCACAGGGATTATGAATAGCAGCTTAATGAGGTAGTAGGTGGATGTCACGGGGCCGCACCTCCCGGAGCCTGTCAAAGCCGAGGCTCTTACTCAGATCAATGTATGGTAATGATAGAGAAACAGAGCGTCTAAGTGAAGGATTGGAAAATGAATATGTAGTTGCGGTCCGTTCAAGGCATTCCAATAAGAACCTGGCAGCATAATGATAATGCTGGTGACAGACCGTGGAGTATAGAGTATATGTGCTGACCATAACACCGCCGCAAAGCTCTTTCTGCAGCAGGGTCAGCTAAGGTTGCTGTCATTTACCAACCCTTTACTCTTGCTGCGGGAGTCTTGCCCTGTGACTTTCCCGACACTCTCAAGAACAACAATTAACGACTTCCTGGTGCACAACGCCACATTTACTGCAGTTCTTCTTTTGATTTTTTGTCAAGCAAGCTATCTGTGCTAAATGCCAATGGCATGTTAATGCCAGCGTTCACCTCATCACGCTTCAGGACGATCAGAAGCCCACAATGAAATCCAAACGGTCTCTCCTCCCTTGAGCGTGCCTCCAGGGCTGATTTTGTCCACAGCGAGACAGTCTGTGATCAGTTTCAGTTTCAGACTCCATTGTGCAGTCTATAGTGTAGCGGTTGGGTTAGAAATCCTTGTAGAACAGACGGATAATTGCAGGAACGCAGACGGTGTTCCCCCCTCCAGCTGTCTGTACCTGTAAGTGTCTGAATTGTGCCTCTTTGCCTTTCTTTCCTCCATGTTTGGATACCATTCCAGCTTTCTCGCAATAGATTACCAATGCTGAGCTCAACTTCTCCTCCACTTCCTCCTCCTCCTCCCTTCTCTGTTGTTTGTCTCCCACACCATCACCCACTGAGCTTTTCAGAGTGCAGAAAACACTTGTTTTGACAGTTATAATAACTGACTAACTGTCATACGGCTTGGAAGAAAGGGAGCCGCGCCGTATTGGAACACACTCTGCGACCGTCCCTGCATTCTGCCGTGTTCATGTGTGTGAAACAAGGAGTGGTGGTCCCAGTGTGACGGTGAGACAAGAGTTGTGTCTTTTCTTTTTTTTGTTCGTAATGCTACCCCCGTGTCTGCTTCTCTGACACGAGAAAACATCAACAAACAACACATTTGATGGAGTTGGGAGCTCTGAGTGAGTGTGGAGATTCAGCACAAATGGTGTCGAGTCAAGAAAGACGAACGGGACATCGACGGCGTTACTGCAAGTCGAGAGGTTTACATCGGGGGCGGGCATCGATCACATCGTTTATCATCTACTGTAAAAAATCTTTTATGGTGATAAGAATGTTGATTTATCATCAGTTTGATAAATTAGGGTTGTCGACGTTAGTGTGTTAGCACGTTAGCACGTTAGCATACGATTAAACTTAAAAGTTTGATGATGAGCTCAGCGGTAAATTTTGCTTTAAAAAAACTTCACGATGGATATTTGGATAAAACCATCATTACATATTGCAACGAGAAATTATCCGTCCACTGAAGCGCAAGCAGTTTATAGTTAACATTTTTTGTTAACAAAACAACAAAATGACTTCTTTTAAACCACCCTGATGGATTTTCTTTAACATGTCCAGGATAACGTGCATTTTCTCATTTCAACCTTACAAAGTTAATCATGGTGATTAATCACAGCGCTTGAATATGATTAATCAGGTAAAGTCTTTTAATCGATTGACGGCATTAATATATGCATAAATATAGTTTCCTATCTAGCATTATCTGAAATGTCATTTTTACTATTTTCTGCACTTTGTTCCATGAAAGCGTCAATAAATATCTGCAAATTCAAAAAGACGATTAAATGCAGCTGCTATGCAGTACCTAGAACAGAAGTAATAAATTGTTTTTCATCGCCATTTTTATAATTATCAGCATAGCACCGCAAAATATTCTGATAAAATTCTAAGTCTATATCGCCCTCCCCATCCTCGCCGTGAATTTCACAACAATTTTGGCACCCTTGTGATTCATGTGATCAGTTTCATTTTTCTTTATTGAAGATTTTTCTCTTCCACGGAAGATTAAAATTACACATAAAGGCTCAAATAAATGCATACAGTCTGACAAATGACTGTTAGAAATGTAAACTTACCAAGCTGCATAAGAACCATATGCTTTTATTTTTGGAGATAATTTGGGTTAGATAATTGGCTACTATCCTTAATTAGTTCATTTTAAAATTGGTTGATTTCTAATTATGTACGTGACTTTGAAATATAACCAAAAAAAAAATAAAAATATTAAGCTCAAAAATTTCCTTTGGGAAAGTCATTTTGCTCATCATTTTGATGAAGTTCAAAGATTCCGGCTGTCGATTTGAGAAGAGTTTTTTCAAGTAAGACGTTGTTTTTGTCATTCCACTCAATTTGTGTAATTTAGCAGCATCACTGTCAGAAAAGTAGTCCCACAACATGACGCTGTCACTAGCATGCCTCCAATCTAAGTACATTTGTAAGATGTGCTTAGATTGGAAAGCTTCACAGTGAGTCTCCCGAACTAAATTATTGTCATTTTGCACAAATAGCTCAATCTTTGGCTCATTTTTATCTTCCAAAAGGCAAAGGACATGTAGGTATCAAGTTAAAGTTGAGGTTGAATCTGTCGGCTTTGTAAGAGCTTTTCTTTAGTTAGAAGAACCCTCTTAAACAACGGTGATGCAAAATCCCCTGGACAGTGGAGAGTGACACTGATGTTTCAATGGCTTTCAGCTTATGATAAGCTCAATGCTTCTTGGGTTGGTTTTAAACACACTAACCCCTTTTCTTTCATCTAAGAATGGCTTTCTGGGTAAAATAGTTGTAACTTGGACACAAATGAGTTGTTTGGATAAGAAAAAAATAAATAAATCCACAATGTATCAAAGTTGTGATTCTTGTTTATCTAAACCGACTGAAGTTTTGTGTAGTATAAATATGCCACCCTTTAACATGAACACATTATATACATTACTAAACCACAAAATGAGAACTATAAGTATGAGATTGTTAAACATATTCTTCACTTATAATCACCTAATCTTAAATACTTGCCTAAAGGTCTCTTTACTTGAGCTCTGTTGGTTAACCTTGCAGAACATAAAACCTTCAGTAAATCACTGAAGGCAAATCTAAATTTTGCTTTTTCGTAATACTATTTTATGTCTGATACTCCAAGTCTACCTAATGATGTATCTTATTTGTTTTTATTGTGACGTTGTCTAACTCCTGTCGACGTCTCTCAGCTGCATCTTTGTTGATATTCCAATAAACTCCTTTATTAAAACAAGAGTCCAACCAGAAGCCTTCATATAATCAGTGTCCATAATCATGTCTATTTTTAAGTCTTGCAACACCTTCTATTTTTAATACTTGCCTCTTCACAAAAGGGAGGCGTTGCAGGAGGAGAGATTAATGGGGGGAAACAGGAAGCTGAGCCTGACCATCATTTTCAGCTTGAGAGTGGGAAAGGTTGTTTTAAAAAAAACAAAAACAAAAAAAACATGAGCTCTTTGAGATGAGTTGGGACTCCATCTTAACTGCACTGCACAGCTTGCTGCCACAGGTATGCAACTTTCAACTCATTCCCCAACTCACAGGGGGTCAAGGTTAAAGCGTACTTTTTCTCTTTTTCTTGTCCCACTCTGAAATAAGAAAAAAAGAAAAAAAAAACTTCTGATCCCTGGGAACATTTTTCATTGGAAAAAAATAAAAGAACTTTTTTCCTCTATGCTTAGCATTTGAAGATAGTCACATTTCACAGTAGATTTCCAGTTAATAATTTGCAGCTTGTGGATGATTCTGGAGAGAAGTTAGAATAGTGTTGTTGTTGTTTTTTTTTTTACATCTTCCTCTAATAGTCAGCTTAGTGTTCTCGGTTATGAGATGAGAGATCAATTACCTTGTCACAAGCATAAGATGAGACATTAGAAACCTGCCTGTAAGATAATAGAGGGCCGAGCCCTGTTACCAGGACGACGGCCATGCAGTGACTTTATAGTTCAGTGTCTTCAAGATGTGGAATTTGCAAGATATCTGACAGTTGTGTGTCTTAGCAAGAAAACTTTCACATTGCTAGAAGGTATTGATTAATGAGTTAATATGAAGTTGATTGATCTTATCGACTGAACAATTTTTTTGAGAAGCTTGTCAAGTGTTTGTATTTCAAAACAGAACCGCACTGAGCGTATGTTGCATCCCGCACCAAACAAGGTTTGAACCGCTTCTCTTTGCTATTCTGATATGGCCTTGCCATCTTTATTTCTGTATCAACTGGCTCCGCTTACGGATGACCAGTGGTGCCCTCTGGTGGATGGAGGCCACACTACCACACTGAAACTAGGTGTAAGTGGACATTATTAGTTAATCGACTGGAAAAATTTTTTACTCTACTGAACAATTAATCACTCAATTCACTTAGCGCTGAAACTCTCTTAGCACTCTTGCCTTAACAGTTGTGAATCTCACAGGTTTTCAGTTGTTTGCGCAATAAAAAATAAATTTGCAAAAACCAAACTGCCTGTTCTAAATGTGGTCAAAATTTAGCTGGTGATATTTAGATCCAAGTGAGGTCTTTGTGTAGAGTGAAGTAAAATTACATCAACTGCTTGGTGGGTTTAAAATGTAAACCCACCAAATGCAAACTGTTGGAAAATTAAGATTTTCCAACAGTTTGCATATAGCTTTAGTTATGAATTTGTTCAAATTTATGTTTCTGCTTCGATGCATTTTCTTCCTTTTTGAATACGTTCAGCACAGTAAAAGGCAAATGCATGTCGCCAACACTCTGCTCAGGGATGCAGAAAGTTATTAAGCTCCTTAAAAGTCCCGTTCCCCTTTCTACTAAGGTTTAGCATTGAGCAACGTTTTCAATATCCACATTTCTCACAGGTTTTATGAACGCTAGGTAAAGAGACTCATAAAAAAGCCAGACCCCACAGTGTCCGCAGAGGTTCGTTTTCAGTAAATTTGAGAAGTCGAGCAATATATTTGTCACATATTCTTTCTCACTGCCTTAGCGAGGAGGAAAGAAGCGAACCCTTTGGGAGTTTTACAGATCAACAAGTAAAGCGTTGAGGTGCTTGTAATTCAGCCAGGTCCCTCTCTGTGGAGGCAAAACAACATTCTCTGTTGATAAATAGTTTAACAGCCACTCTAAATTCCAGGCTCTGAAGCACATTGATGCTGTTCACGCATGGCATTCTGGTCATCACCACAGGTAGCTGAGCTATTCACAGAACGTTCTGGGAGCAGCCATGCTTTTTAAACACACTTGTCTAGAGAGGGAAACCTTAAAATAGTAGCAAAATAATGTGTGAATTCATCCTGTGAATGAATTGAAAATGTCATCAGATTAATCACAGTAGTATTATGATTAATGACAATTAATCGCTTAACTTTGCTAGTTTGAAATGTAAATAGGAATGTTTTTTTTTTTTTTTTTTTTAAGTTATTGCCTCAAACCAAATTGTGTGAAGATTACCAGTTTTCCATGTTTTCATGTTCAGGAATGTTTAAAAGAAGCCATTTTGTTTTAAATGTTAATTTAGAAATGTTAACTAAAAACTGGTTGTGCTTTGGTGAAAGGATTAATTTATTGCTACCTTGGTTTTATCGAAACCTCAATCATTCAATCGTGGGGTATTATAATCCTCATGTGTGCTTTTATGAGGATTTTTTTTCTTTTCTGTTGTTTAAGGAACTGACTAGCTGATGGGACATTGCCATTGCTTCCCCTGTCCGACCGTGACATCTGCTCTTCATACGCATTGCGCTAAGAATAAACATTTGACTCTCTCTGCTCATCTTTTCAGTCTCATTTGCAACTCTGCATTGTTAACCGCAGTACAAGACCGTGTAGTGGGCTCCACACATGAGAGCCGACGTTGCTCTCTCTTTGTTAATTTCCTACAGAACTTGTGTGACGAGGCAAAATTTGTTCATATAAAATTTTGAGCTCGTACACGGGTTAGCGGCGCAACACAAGAAAGTTGAAAATGTTAAACTTTTGTTGCTGCTGCTGTTGGGTTCACCCCAAGTGACGGAAAACTTTCACCGTCATTCCCAATGTGCTGAGCCCGCTGTGAATTAGCTAACCCTCCACGGGAGGGAGGCTTTTAGGTCAAAATAGATAGTTTTCAAATTAATCGCATACCTTAATGCAGTGGTTCCCAAACTTTTTCTTCTGCGCCCCCCCCCAGTGGTTTCCAAACATTTTCTGCGCCCCCCCTATGGATTACAAATGGCTGTCTGGTTGAAACGACGGGGGGCATCGACTTTTTTGGGGGCAAAATGAATGTACATAGCTGAAAATAGACACCAACATCGGTAGCCTACAAGGTACTTGTTAACAAGCTTAAGGTTCTGTATTGATATTAGCTAGTCATCTTTTAGCTTACATTAGCTAGACATCTTTTAGCTGACATTACCTGCATCCAGCAGCTTTACTCAACTCAGTCTGTTAGTTTGGAGGGAAAAACTGTGAAAAGCTCTTTGCGTTTTGCTGGTTTGCTGCCGTGATTCTAACACAAACCTACGTAGCTCCGCCCAGCAGCAGGTCTCCTTCACAGGTGGAAACCCAGCGCGAGCGTCGTAGCGCTCATGTTAAAGGCGGCTCGGAAAAACAGGTTACAACATGTTAACAACGGATTAAACAGTTTTAACTGCTGATAAAAGTGACACAGATATGGGAAGTGTGGAAGCCTCTACTGTATCAAACTGACAGGAATAACAGAGAGTTGGCCATTCTAAGGTAAAAACCCAGCGCATACAGTGTTCATGTTTTGTTTTGTTTTTTCATCCAGACGGCTTCCCGCGCGCCCCCTGCAATGACACGGCGCCCCCCCTAGGGGGCGCGCCCCACAGTTTGGGAACCTCTGCCTTAATGCATAAACATTGATAGCCCTAGCACGACTGCAGATATCGTTTTCACATTTCTCATAGTGATATTTTTTTATATATCCTCTTGATGCCACCAGCCTGCTGTGGCGCTAAAATGTGAAACATGCAGGAATATACAACAATATGTCTGCTACCTTGGATCACTCAGCTCAACATGACTGACCCAGAAAAGACATTTCTTCTGATGAAGGGACCAGATGGCACACGGGGCGGGCAGGTCATTGTCTGGCTGCAACGCAACAGGAGGCAGCGGAACGAGGAAGAAGAGGAAGTGTCCTAATGCCTACATGTCCAGACATCTCAAGGAGAGAGGTGATGTGAAAATATATATCAGTTCCCGCAGACCTGTGGTGTGACAGCCATCACCAGTGGATTTAGCTACCTAGAAAAAAGAACAAGAGTGTAGCCACTGCAATCAGCAAGAGGTGCAAACAGAGCAGCATTTCCTCACCTCCTGTCAACTGTAACAACACACGCACGCACACACACACACAAACACACACACTCTCAAATCCTTCAAAGACATTGACAATGCCCACAAACTTCCATATCTGCTGGGAGAAATCAAACGGTGCGCTCAGACAGCTGCTCGCTTTATGAGCCATACTGTGACTCCGAAAGAATGTCCTACACAAAACAAACGCTGTTGTAAAAGCTATTGCACCGCCTTGCATCGTAATATCCAATAACACTGCAACTCTAAAACAAAATTGATCATTTAAATTTGTAGTTTTATCTTTACTCCAGATAATAAACTTTTATATTTTAAAAAAGAGGACATTTTCAGACGAAAAAGATTTTTATTTTTTTTTTTAAAAGTCACAAACTTGTGCCGAAACCTAAATGGCTGCAACATCTAGGCGATAGATAAAATATTTCACTGTGGGTTGCTTATCAGTATGACGGTATATCGAGGTTAATAAAAAGTTGCAATTTCAAAGGCCTCAAACTTTTCCCTCATATAATTTCTAAGGTTTAAAAGGAAAGTCTCTTATTGAGAGCCTAAAGAAAGTGCAAGAGTCCTGTTTTATTTTTTAATACCCGAGGAAACAAAACTTAAAACACATGCCATCTATGCTCACTGTGAATGCTGACTTGTGCCAGACCAGCTCATTAAATTCCTGCAAAAGTGAGATTATTTTTTGTCTTCAAGAAAAACCTCTAGTTTAATTAGTCGCATGTTTAACGGTACGTGCTCCTGTACTCACTCTGACAGTGGCTCCTTAGAACTGCAGCCTGTTCTCTGGCTGGAAAACCGGCTTCTGGAAGTTGAGTAGTTAGGGCTGTTTTCACCCACAAGATTCTGACCAATTACATTTTCAGCATGAACTTTCGACAACAAGAACCGATTTTGGTGACTCTGCCCGACAGTGCAGGGCCCCTCAGAGTTTGCTGTTAGTGGCTGCACCAGCAGGTTAACAGCGCTGGTCACTGAGAGTCAGATGCATCACATCTCAGACTCTGCAGTGGCTTGTGGGAATCTCAGAAATTATGACCTTTTATATTAATCTGTGGTGTGCATAAATTAACATTTACTGAGTTGATTGCTTTACTCTAAAGCGGGGGTGGGCAACGTTTTGTTCCCTGAGGGCCGTATTGACTCAGTTAAAGCAATCGAAGGACCTCACACAGAATCCCAGGCACCAACTTTGGAAAACCAGAGGCTTTTCCTTCCTTTTCAGACAAGACAAATGTATACCATACTTAGCTGTTTGTTCAAAAATGTCACCTTGAACACAGGGGTGGGCGATATAGACTTAAAGTTTTATCACAATACTTTGTAGCACTATAGATAAGAACTATTTATTCTTTTTTAGGTAACAGCATGACATAGCAGTTAATAGCCCCACAAGCACAAATAATGGTCTTGAAAAACATTCCTGTTTGTAATATGCTTCTTTAGGACACAAGAGACATAATGTAGTTTGATTTGTATCACTAAGCTGCACACAGTAACTGGACTTAATCATATTTTCAAATTTACTAATACACTTATTGAACAAACAGTGGCAAAAATAGTAAATCTCGTTCTGGTTGGTAGCTGGAGATAGCCACCAGCACCCCTCCCGACTCCACTAAGGGACAAGGGTGTAAAGAAAATGAATGAATGAATGAATGAATGGATGGATGGATGGATGGATGGATGGATGGATGGATGGATGGATGGATGGATGGATGGATGGATGGATGGATGGATGGATGGATATTTGCAGCGGTGTTGTACATTTCCATTCTCAGACAATGGATTGAACTGCATTCTGTGAGATTATGAAAGCCTGCTTTTGGTTTGAATGTAATCAACTCAGATTTAGAAGCTTTTCATTGGTTTTCGCTGTTTTGCGACATCAAGATGTGTACGCAATATTTTATACGAGACATATTTGGGAAAAAAAATTTAAATGCGTAATTACTATAATTGCTCAAAAGTGACTTATGCTGCCGCAGGACATGCACAGGACCATGGTTGGCTCTGCAAAAGCAGATTTTATTTTGGGGCTCAATAAATATCCATAATTAGTTCCCGTATACCGTGGACAATGCGACAGGACGATTCGTCATGGATATACACTGAGGAACGCCGTTCTCTTGTCTGATCAGACTTTCTCGCACATGCAAAACAAATACTTCCTCGCAGCACTCTCTCTCCTTCCTCCTCTACCGCTTGGCTCGTTCTCCTACTTTGGAACAGAGAGGAGGAAGACAACCGAGCAAGCCCCGAGCCTGTTTACCTTTCTGTCCTCTAGGACACACCTAGGAGGCCACACAGCTGCACCTCAGCCGTTTGTTGTAGAAATACCTCCACTAGTCATGAAACAAGTGTGGGCGACAAGAGACACAACAGCCTGTGCGAAAATGCCGTGACATTGAGGGCGACGCAGAACAGCCTCATATCCCCAGAGTAAATAGCTGTGAATGTGTCTTTGATTATGATGTTGTTGTTTTTTTTTTTTCTGTGCATCTTGGTGAGTTGGCAGAAAGCAGAACATATCTTCATAGAGGTGAAATACAGCCATGATAGGAAATTTAATCCACCGTCGAGAAACCTAGACCTGTGTGACAACGGGAGAAGTGACTGAATGTTAAGCATACAAAACTGATCTGTTATAGAGAGTTGGACTCTACCGTCTTTGAAGGTAAAGAGGAAAGAAAAGCTGTGATGGCTGACAATAATAACAAAGGCCTGCAGTGCAACAAAAGAGAATAAAGCTATAAATGCTGCTAACATTCGTACCTCATGAGGTTTTCCAGTTTCCATTTTGTGAGAATGTTAAGACTGTAACACAACTGCAAAACTATCAAGACATTGGATGCATTCAGACCAGCCTTGTTTAGTCTGCTTCAGTTGAATGTTTGCCTAGAAAGTCTGGCTCATTTGGGGAGAAGTGAATCAAACTCTGATGCCAATCAAAAAAATGAACTCTGGCCTGTCTACAAACCTCGATCTCGGTTCGATTAAACTGAAATCTGGTGAGGTTCGAATGCATATGTGAACGCCAAGCGGACCAGAGTCCATTACAAGAACAGGAAGTGGATTATAGCGCAGGGTAATTAAAACTAAAACAAACACGCATCTAATGCTATTGGAAGAAATAACTTGTGGTCTTTTGCCAAAGATAAAAGAGAAATCCTAGAGCCTCTAAAATCTGATGCCACTCCATTTTTATTTACATTTTGCAAAGAAGGAAGTTGTGCTCAGCGTCTTCCTCTGAGGTTTTCCCTGTGGTTTCCTTCGGTGGCTGTCAGTGCTGCGCCACCACAGGCGAAGGGGTGAACAGGTTCTTTAAAGTGTTTAGTGCGTTTGACTCAGTGCAGTGTGAAATTGAACCACACCAGCTGAAAGTATAACAAATGTTGTAATTTTGGTCCCCAGTAGAGCCCAGTCTACCGGACTATCCGGAGTGAAAACACACAAACACACTCTCTGGATCATTACTCTGGCTGAAACTGCACAACCAACACAATTATTAAAAATTGACAATTTGTCAATAACAGAAATTGTTATTAACAAATGGTGCTAGTAATATGGTGTGTTCCGGATGGTGAGCACATCATCATCATGCTGAAATGATGGTATATTGATGCTTTCTTTTTGACATTCAAGGTTTCAAAATCTATACCACTGTTTCTTTTCACCTGACAACGATATATCACTGTATGCTAAAATATCACATTCTAATGGAAATACACTAAAGAATGCTGTAATGTGACATGGCACTGAAAGCATATTGAGACAGAGATAAGTGAAAACTAGAGTGAAGTTGTGATTGGTGAAGCAAGTGTTTTTTTTTTTTTGTCGTATCAGGTGATGGAACCATGCACTCTACAGAAACGGAATCTATTCTAATACTTATTTTTGCAAACTTTTTCATCATCAGAACTGAAGGATATGCTTTGCGTTCATGTGCGACGCCATTGTATGTCAGATTCTTCTGTTTTCAGACCTTTTTCTGATGTTTTTTTCCACACACTCTGGAACCAGTTTCTTGTGAAAAGCCACGTTTCACATTCCAATTTATAATTCTCCCCCAATTTTAAAATCAGACAGTATGACACGCGGGGTGTGGAAAGGTTTGCCTTGGCATGGCCTTTCCACGGCAATTTCCCTGCAATCACAGAAAATCAGCATACTCAGAGCCAATAAAAGAGCCAAAATATAAAAAAAAGCCTTGTTGTCACTGGAGCACCTGACCCAAAGTCCAACATATCATCTGATAATATCCTCTGTCTTTTTTTTTTTACATACCCTATTAAATGTGACTATAGTGGGAAACTGGAGTGTTGACAAATCCGCTCCTCCAAATATGACACCCATGCTCTCAAAAAGAAATACTTCAGCCCTGAAGCCTCCTTCAAAAACTGTTTGTCATTTCGGTGATTACCTCTTTCAGGAAGGGCCTTTCACTTAAAGTTTTTCTCTTTTGCAGGAAGCAACTAGAACTTTCTTCACTTTCTTTATTGGTGGATAAACATAAGTTTTTTTAAAAGTTGTGCCTGTATTTTTAAATGCAGCCGTTTTGAAAGTGGGTACCGACAGATGGAGATGAGGTCATTCTATTACATCCTTGGTGGTTTGACTCTTAAAAAAGCTGCAGTATGTAACTATGAGAAAAATGACTTTTACATATTTGTTAAAACTGTGGAAAAAAATCGACTTACTCCATTTCCTCGTTAAGTTACTATTGCCCTCTGAAGAAATGCTCTGCCTCCAACCAAACGCAGCCAATCAGAGCCAGGAGGAGGGTCTTAGCGCTGTCAATTATCCTTGTGAACACACTGTTAAATGTGCTAGTGGGGGAGAAACAATTTAATGTTCCAGGGAAACTGTTTAGCCACCGTCATCGGTGGCCATGCTAACTAGCCTTAGCATTCATGGCAAGCTCGACTATCAGGAATAAGATGTACCGTAGCAAAGAGTAAGACGGGGCTAGTAGGAGGGAGTGTAAGTGGGATGTACACAAGGATGACTGACCGGTGCATTTCTGTACTTGGAGAACTGAGAGAAGAGAGAAGAGCTCAATTTTTTCACAAATTATCTGTCTTATCTATCAGAGAGTTAGTTTTAACAGAAAATAACATATTTTCTAATAAAAGTTGCATACTGTAGTTCCGTTTTAATTTGATGCACATCCTTCTGAGATGTTGAACAATCTTGCATCTGAAGATGAGAAATATAACTGCTCAACTTTTTATGGAAACAGAAAATCTACTAATTCTCTAGTGTTGCTCTAGAAAGTATATGTTGTAGAATCTGTCAGTACAACAGCGTTTAGTCTATTTATTTATTTGTTTATTTATTTTCATTTTTTGGAATGGTCTTTGCACTGTTTCTGTAAGTCTAAATTTCAATCGTAACTATGACACTATTTAAAAGTTTCTTAAGGAAAAACACGTTTGAAAATGAAAGTATTCAGCAATTTAGGTGTAAAGGCCAACACGGCTGTGACAGATGGCTGATTTTGTGTCTGAATATTTCCGAGGCCCAGTGACAGCCCAGTTTCACTCTCTGGTAGAGGCCAGTTTTTTTTTTGGTTTTTTTTTGCTTATAATGTCCTGGTATTTGAAACAGTTTGTGACAATATGCAGAAAAAAAAGGAAAACAGCCACACAGAATGACACTGCACATGATTCTGGGTTTGAATGGCTCTTTTCTTCATTTATCCGTTTCTCAGTGCTTATCCACATTAGATGTGTGTGGCAAACCATCAGTCTGAGCCTCATCTAGTCAAACTGTGTGGTTACAGTTAAACTCCCAGTACATTTTAACAGAATCCATGTTTATTTTTGTAATGGTTACAGCAGAAAGAAGCTTTGACAACCAGTTGTCAGCTTGATAAAGCCTAATGGTTTATTTGGAAGCTTAATGAGCCAAAGATGCCACTCTTTCTCTAATAGTGAGCTTTAAAGATTTTTTTTTTTTTTTAATGAAAACCTCCACTGCCATACCGCTCAGTGTGTGTGTGTGTGTGTGTTGGTGAGATAAATGTGGCGGCTTTGTTCAGTGGCTAAAAAGAAACGGGCCTCTTTTCTCATCTATTTATACACCAAGCTAACAAAGTCATAGATTACTAATTAGACTGCAGAAAACATTTGATCAGCGTTTTTTAAGTCATTGTTAACAGGTTTGTTAACACTTTGTGGTGTCACAGCTAATTTTTTTATTTATTCATTTATTTTGCCTAATGTGAGATTTTATTATTTGCCAATTAAAAAAAAATAAGACGTTGACTTAAAAAATATACATATCAATGTCAGATTATGCCACTACAATAAAAGCTGAATTAACTTTCTTTCCAGGGCTGTAATTTATTTTTAGATGAACTGCTATTACAATAAATGGAGGGTATTTATTGCATCGTATCGTCTTGTATTCTATCATATCATTTATCATTTATCATGATTTCTTATGATAATAAATCACAATAAAGTTCAATTAATGATGTTTAAGACCCCCTATAACTCTCATTATTATCTGGCTTGTTATTTTTACTATTTTTAACTCCACTGCTTGTTCATTAAAGGTGCATCAATAAATTTGAAAACATGAATAAATGCAGCTACTGAGCATTTTAGGGATACAAATCATACTTCTTTATCCGACTGGTGTCCTAAAGAAGTGTGCTGCAAACAGGAATGTCTTTGTGGGACAATGATTGCTGTGACACACACTCACAGCCACACGGTTACTTAAAAAAAAGTCATAAATGATCCTTATTGTTACTTTTATCGTTATCTCAATAGTCCCACAAAGTATCGAGAAAAGTATCGTGATAAAACTTTAAGTCCACCAATACTCAGAATTTCAATTTTCTGCTTTGAGAACGTGAAAGAAAAACAGTTTTCAAAACGTTCTATTTGAAATGTATATTTTAAACAAAATAGACAATAAATGCAAAACAAGAATTGTTTAAAAACATATTTTATAAACATCTGTATACGCAGAAGCCACAATTATTATTCTATTCTCAACCAACAAAATCTAAAATAAAAATCCTACATCCATTACTGGTTGTTGATTGCTCAACATTTGACAGTAATGTAGCATTTCATCTCTATTACACGTACAAGGGTGATAAGAGCAGTAAAAAAAACAATGCTGTGTGGCATTTTTTTATATATAAGAAAACAATTTGAAACCGTTTTGATTTCCACTTCAGTTTTTATTCTATTCTTTCTCACCTCTGACTCGGTTTGCTGGACCCACTCCTTGCATTCTTATCGTGATAGATACACCGTCCATTGTGCCTGAAGCAGTGCAATTCTGTGATTGCAATCTCAGATAAAGAGCCTTTATTCCCAAGTTGTTGTGTGTGTTTTTTTTCAGTTGTGCAACTTACTTTTCCCCTCAGATATATCACTGTTCTCTTTAAGGAATGCGTCCCTCACGGGTCTAAATGAAAGGATAATGAACCCTTTGGCCACTTCCCTGCCCATCAGATTCACGCTCCTTAGCAGCCACTTATTTTATTTTTTTATTTTTTTATTTTTTTTTTCTTTTCTCTCCAAGTGATTGAAGGAGGCCGTTCTGATCCGACCTCACGCCGCCGTCTCCTTCGTAAACACGCTCTTTACAACTCACAGACGCTCTTTGCTCCTCGAGAGCTTCCCTGCATTGTAAACAAACATTACAGCACACGCCGATAATAAACGTACCGCACCGGTCATCCTGAGATAAAAAAGTCGAGGCACATTTCTTTTAAAGGAAGACACAAATGTACCAAAATAAAAAAATAAAAAAGCCTGTGTGGGTTCCAATTAGCTCTTAGCTTTGGATATTAAGTCTGTTTTTCTCCTCTTGAAGGGTGATTCTGTGGAAATGCGTCACGTTTATTCTCTCTAATGCTCTTCGTGTTTTGTAACTGAAAAACAGACAAATCCAAGCTCACAGCTTGATTTTTTTTCCCTTGTTTTTTTAAAATGTGAGCTGTTGCTGTTGGTAAACCACTGTGTCCAGAGGGAATGCCTTGATTTTAAACCCCATTGTGCACATTGTTAAACCCACACAGGTTCATTAAGAAGGGAGTGCCGTGGAGCAGACTGCCTGTAGGGGCTGAGCGAGTGGGATGAAGCTTAGCCCTTTGTAATAACAGGATCTGGGGCAAGTAGACGGCAGACGGCTGCCTACCTTGAAACGGGCATGTGTGTGAGAGAGTGTGTCTGTGTCTCGCAAACCATTTGCAGTTCTTTTCTTCCGCTCTCAGCGATTTTAACTTGGTCTCACTCTCTTTCTCGGTCTTCTTTTTCTTCTCCTCTCCTTATGTGCTATTAATAGGGAACAAACCCGCTGGAGGATGCAAACTGATTAGAGGGGTGCGAGGAAACAGCGACACCCTCTCTAAGGGTAGCAGAGGTGATTGGAGAAAGAGGGGCAAAAATACAATAAAATAAAATAAGCGAGAAGGCCAGGCTGTACGACAGGGATTAGGAATGAAGTTGGAAAAAATAAATAAGTAAATAAATATTACACATCCTAGAAATGTAAAGAGATGAAGATGAATTGAAGTTAAACAGTGTCACGCTGAAAAACAGCAACAAGAGAGGGTAAGGAAGACTGGTGACACTGGAGACTGCAGCTCTAAATCTATTTTCAGACACGTCCTGGCGAGGAAGAAAGCAAAGACAATGAATTCAGATGGGACCTGATTCCTCTGTGTCCTCCTGTTTCCTTCAGCGGCCTGCTCCCTTTGCCTGTAAAGCACCTGCATGGTCACAGTGGCTTTCAACGTGAATAATGACGATTCAAGTCTTATGTACTTGAGAGTAAATATGCAAGTTGTGCTGAAATTAAATACATTTAATTCACGTCCATTTCTTCACAATCTAACTCCATTGTATGCCTACAAAAACTGTTTATCAGGTTATTAAACATAATAACCTGATATCAGGTTATTATGAATAACTTTAAATAAAATAAAAAAGGTGACATATATTTTTATTTCATTGTATGCTTACAATGCTACTGATTGCAGTTTAGTTCTCTGTATGGATCAGGTGACTTCAGACATCATATTATGATCTCTGATGAAGCCAACATGACCGTAAAAGATTTTACGGTCAAATCTTCTGTAGACAGATTTGATTAATTCAGGTCAAAGAAACACATTTTACTAAGATAGAGTTTAAGGAGATGACAGAAAATTGCTTTAAATCACCAGTTGTCAAAGCCATGGGTAAAAGGCGAATGTTTGTCAGGGTTATGGAAGGTGGGAAACATTACATAGTGGATGGATTCTTTTTGTGACAGAAGAAAAAAGCTTCACAGCGTCAAACTGGCGCATCACATACGTCACGGCCAAATGTTAGCACTTGAGAAAAACTTAAAACTCTAGAGTCTGCGGCTCCAGGAAGGGAACAGTTTAATATCAGAGGGACCTGCTTTTTAACCATCAATGGGTAGTGACTGTGAGTTTCCAATATTGAACTTTTCACAAAATTAAAATTTGCTAATACATTGAATTTAGAGTTTTTATTATCTCCAATAGTGATTTAGTTCAGAATAAGGAAAGACTCAAAATATGTCACTCTGTATGAAATATAACATAATGTGATGTATGCTATGAGTTTTTCTTAAATAAGTGAAAAATGATTTAACCTTTTCACAATGTTAAACTTTTTGGAGTTGTATGTGGGAATTAATTTTACGAAACATGGCTCAAGTTCAGTACAATACAGAATGGGACAAAAACCAGGTAAAGATGGCAAAACACTTCAGATATTCGGTATAAAATGATCACACAGCCAGGAATACAACTGATGGCTAGAGACAAAGCGTATAATTGTGCTATTACTATTTCTTTAAAGCCCAGAACTAAATTAAATTAGGATTCTGAGACAGACAAGACTCCATAGACGCCACCAAATCTGACTGAGCTTGAGATATGTTTAAAAAAAAAAAAGATTTGGTAAAACTTACCTTCAGGTCACTGAACACAAAAACACCACATGTTACAGATCTTTTTTATGTACAACTTCAAATTGAAATGTCACAAATAAATTAATAATAATAATAATAATAATAATAATAATAATAATAATAATTCTACTTTGCGGTTGTAAAATATGAAATGGTTCAAGTGGTAAGAAGCCTTGAAAGGCATTATAAATTAGCTTATTGCATTAAAGGGCAATAAAACCATTCACAGCCATTACCCAGCCAATGAAAAGTATGGCTTCTTAATTAGGTGGCTGATAATAAAACCACCTGGCTTGAAGCAAAGATTGCTCGGCGGGACGGAGGAAAGGCCGGCAGAAGTCGTTTATTGTAGAGCGACCTTGGAGACCTGGCTCTCCTCCGGGGCCACAGCTCCCACTGAGGCATAATTACGGCGCCACGCGGGCCTCAAACAGTCATATCTGATTCCAGATTAGGCACTTTGACGCAACCTAATTGAAAAGAGAATTTTTCTTTGAAACTGAGCCCGGCTCGCCCCGGCTTAAGTGGAAACGGCAACGCCGGAGAGTCACAACGAATATCTGCAACCGAGCAGCGATCCCAGATTCTGATAGGACACTTACTCTAGATGCCACAACGGTTTAACCAATTACCTGCTAAACACAGGCGGCATCACAGCAGGATGACCCCAGGGGGAGTCACAGACAGAGGCTAGAAACGAGGAGGGTGGAAGGTGGAAGAGGTTATTGTCCCATTTTCCCTGCTGGATCACACCAGCTATGTGTGGTCACACCTACAGACGGTCGATCTGATCGGACCGGGTCACAACGGGGAAAAGGGCATCGACGTTACTGTTCCACTCCTACAGCCTCCTCTCTGTTAGCTGAGCCCCTTTTCCCCAATTTGTTCCCGCTTGCGAACCTTTTTCGATGGATGGCTTTCTCCATCTCAAACCTTTTATTCCACAGCAGTGAGACGTGACTGAGATGTGTTGCGGTCGGATCAGTTGAAGAGATCCTGTGTTGAATAAAACAAGAAAGAGAATCTCGGTGTGCGACGGGGTACAAATTGCTTTACTGCCGAGGTTTTTGTGTTCTGCTACAAGTTGCTGTGTGACAAACATGCATTGGCCCTTTAGGTTTTTTGGGGAGCTGTAATCCATCACTGCGCTCATTTTGCTTTGATATTAGCAGTCGCTGCTGTGTTTTCTATTGATTTATCTTTGGTTCTTAAATAACGGCACCAAAAGAAATAGTATGCCGCTGCTCTACAAAGTAATACTTCCCTCTTTAGAGAATAGCTTGGCACCGTCTCTAAAGTGACCTTAGGAGTCCTTGGACACTTCTGCAGTAACTCTGTATTATACTTTCATCAAAACATAAAATGTGAAGGAATGTTAAAATAAAACAAGATTTAAAAAAAACCCTCAAGGTCCTGTTGGAAGCATGCTATATATAATGAATCAAAACAGTCATATGGTGTCTATAAATCATGGGGGATTCCTCAAAGCTCCCTTCTCAGACCACTCTTCTACATGCTTCAACTGGCTGACATTTATTAGCACAAATGCTAATGACACAACTTTATATTGTGACCACTGTCACTTACATTAACTTTGTAAGCTTGTACACAGTATCGACAAGTGGACGGGTTAAACTCCAGCTTAATGTGCATCTTGCTGTTTTATTCCCACAAAGGCAAGGTTGGACAAACTTAAATCAATGGAGCTAAAAACTGAAAGTGCCTTCCCCGCTCAGCTCCTCCAGACTAGCGGAAGTAGCAATTAGCAAACACTTGGTGGAACTACAGGTCTGCTGAGGTCATCATAAAAACTACTTCTGGGTCTGATACTGCTAAGAAAGGTTGTAAATGGCTTAATGGACAAACATTGTTGTCAAGAAGTGCTGAAGGCGGAGTGCCGGAAAGAGTAGGAGCTTCTTAAAGAGACAGAGGCCCAATTAGAAGGCGTCAAACTGCTAAGTCAAATCTCTTTTAAGTTATGTTTGATATTTACAGCATTTTTAAAACAACTGACGGTAACAGTTACTTTGTTGTGCTATAAAATGACACTGTGTGCCTGGAAATGACACAATCCAAACCATTTAAAATCTACTGATGTCCTCCTGTGTGCCGTCTCACTGAAGGCCAACAGTGAACAGAGTTAGCAATAGTTTAAAACTGAAACCAAGAGTGAAAGGTCTATTCCAAAGACCGTAACAAACAAACTGGACTCTACTGAGAGTGCTAGCTGGACTATTATGTGTGATTAGTGGTTCAGAGTTGGCGCAATTAACTTCTTAGCTAGTGGCGCCCACCTTTAAGTGTCTTTATCTGTCCTGCTTAATGTATTTTTCATGACCTTTGTTCCTTTACTTTTTTTGCTTGCTTTGCTTTGTCCTCTTTCTGTGAAGAGGATTACCTTAAATTAGACACCTTCAAGAAAATGCAGCGTTTGAGTTCCAGATTTACGTCCCATCAGTTTTAAACATGCAACTCTTAGCTACTTCTCAGATGAAAATTATTATTATTCACTTTATCCCTGCAAGAAAGTAGTTTCAGCATGCTCTCAAACCCTTGACATTTAAATAAAAAAAAAGAAATATAGAAATCTTGAGTGCCCTGTTTTTAGTGAGCACCACTTATTAGCTAAATGGGTAAAAGGCCTGGGAGACATGGAGCAGCTAGCCGGAGAAAAGATGGAGAATTGAAGTGATGCAAGATATTAATATGTAAATTGCTGAATAATTTTTAGTCTTTCATGCCTTACATTTCTCATTGCTGGTTGTCCAGTGGCCTTTCTCATAAGTCAAATACGTACAGTAGCGGCGGAGAGGAAAAGGAAATCCCTGAACAGAGCATTGGGCCTGAATAGTTCATTTTGAGAGAGCAAAATTGTTTTGCTTTTACGCAGTTAATTATTTAGTCAGTGTAAATTGGTCAGTGACCTTGTCGTCGATGCATGAGAATTATTTCGAGCCTCTCAGTCAGTTCTATGTTAAATAAAATCAGAACAGGTTGGAAGAGAAAACATAAAAAAATAAAATATGTTCTCTTAGTATGTAAGACAATGGATAATAAACAAAAGTTAAAGTGGATAATAACTACTGAATCACAAAAAGCTATCCAAACACATTGCTTTGTTTATTTCTCACGTCTTGTTCTCACAGCTAGATGAACCAAAACATTTAACTATATTTTTTGACATGCAGTTAGGATCCTTTCACAAGGTTTATTCATCGTCAGCCACACTGGTGCGCCACGGAAACATGTGTTTATTCTTAAAAGAAGTTAATGACATAACATCACGCGGAGTAGTTTTTGAAAAATCCTTCTTTTAATTGTATATATATTTAAATGCATCTCTTTATTTAACAAGTGATTTCTATACTCTTTATGTTAAATGTACAAACTAATTTTTAGTTTATTTATAAGCTTATATATTTCTCATTTTACTCTTCAATTTACTGTGAAGATGGTTTTAATCCTAACAACCACAACAGAGTTGATCAATACTTGTGTCATGATTTTTTTTTTCGTCGACCCATTTAAATCCTGCACATGGTCGGTCAATATTTAAAAGGAAAATGCAGAAAAAAATCTTATAATAAATCTTGTAGAAAATAATTTTGCTGCACTGGCACAAAAGGTTTGTCTTCCCTAAGTAATCAAAAAGCAAGGAGAGTGACTAAGAACGATGAAACAAGAGAAAATCTCTGTCTGGACTGGATTTTCTCATCTGTAAAATAAGGGTGAAAAAAACATACACAAAAGCAAAATGAATTTATTAATACTCAAGCTACTTCAATACTTTAAACAGACTAATCACCTTTTTAGTTGCACATGGTTCTGCATTTATTCAGGTAAAGATTTAGAAAGTGCTAATCTCTTCTCAGCTCTGACATTCACGCTCCCACAGATGAATACAAGGAGCTAAGCCAGGAGTTGGGCCGGGACCGAGGAGGGAGGAAGGCCTCTTGTCAGCCCCTTCAGTCCCTCGCTCTTACGGGCCATTGCTTCTTTACTGTCTATAATTAAGGAGCAAAATTGTCTTATTTGCATTTGGTGAGAGTCGGTGAAGGGGAGTCCTTGCTAAGCCCAAGTGCAGTGGCCCAAACGTTAGTTAGTCACAAGTTAAGGAGTCCAATGACTATGAGCTGTGAGTGTGTCAGACATGGTAAAGTATCTTTTTCCATCTCTTTTGTTTTTACCATGATTTTAGCTGTTTTTCAAGAAAAACAACTAGTTTACTTGAATAATATGGAGGAATCTAAAGGTACCTAAACTCATTGAATATATAAAGAAATGATACAAATTCCCTCTGCTCATAGCCAAAACAGGAAGAGATTTAATGCATATCTGTGGAACCAAGACATCGCATTTACATCATTACAGAAATCCAGAATCTCTTGACTTCTGCTTCTGACATCAGATTTCTACAGAGTCCCAGCTCTACTGGTGTGTATTGGGACGCTTCAACCAATGGCGTTACTCCCCTTCATCTGCGAAGCAATTCTGGCTCTGTTTTACACTGGATGTGTAGAAATTGGCATGCAGAGTAGTCAAGTTTTGGCTACTGGTTCTCTCCCTCATAAATAAAAGTTGAAAATTCACATGGCACCATGTCAAACGATCTCACCTGCTGTGGCGCTGTACCGAGAACCACTGAAGGAAACAATGAAAACCTCTGAGGAAAACATGAGCGCATTTTTCTTCTTCACAAAATGGAGTGGCATCAGATTTTAGCGGTTTCTTTTTCATCTTTGGCAAAAGACCACAAGCCACTTCTCCCGTTACCACGGGACTCTCATGTTTCTTTGGGTTATATTTACCCAGAATGCCCTGCGCTAAAGTCTGCTTCCTGCTTCCAGATTGGTCTCTGGTCCGATTAGCACATATACTAATCGGACAGTGAACTCAACTTCAACCGAAGAGACCGAGGCTTTTAGACCTTTTAGACCGACCTGGTTACATTTTCCCTCCTCCCTAAACAAACTGAAAATTCAACTTAAAAGAACTGGAGTTCCATTAAAACAGACTAAAACAAGGCTGGTGTGAATGAACCTTGATTGCTTTCAGAAGTCAACTGATTAGTGAGTAGAGTGGATTTCTGTGTAATCTAAGCTAATCCAGCTCTGATAAGACCTCACAGGTTTGTGAGAGAACAGCAGCCTACAAACAACACCATGAAGTCCGAGGAACAACAGCAGACATGTGAGGGAGAAAGTTGTGGAGATCTTAAATGTATGGTTAGGGTTTAAAATATTATCCCAAACTTTGAAAATCTCTCAGAGCAATGTTCAGTTCATCATCTGAGCAGTATGGCCCAGCTGCAAACCTACCAAGACATTGACGTTTAACTAGACTGACAGGCCAAGTAAAGACAGCATTATTCAAATAGTCAGCCAAGAACCCTATGGTAACTCTGGACTGGCTCCAGTGGACAATTTGTGAAGAATAACAAAAAAAAAAAAAAAAAAAAAGGGAAAAAACATGTCACATGAATAGAAGACAATATATTCTCATTTGTCATCACAATATCCAGTGTCTTTAATATGACTAGAGTTTAGATCAGGCCTAAAGTATCCAACACGATCCAATCATTGTTTCTGAGTCTGATCCAACTCGACTAATTACTTAGAGACCCGAGCACAAAGCAAACCAAATGTAGGAGAGAAAAGTACCATATCTGCTGCACTCCATTAGGATAATGCATGTCTTGTCATCGACTACCAGTTTAAAATACTTCCAGGCCTCTGATTGTCCAATTTTCTGGCTTAGTAGAGTTTTCTTTAACATTTTACGGCTCCATCTTTCTGCTTGTTGCAACTACAGGATGAGTCGAGAAATCTTCTGGGATGCGTGATTGATAGGAGCAGAGCAGAGTGGGGCCAGGAGCGCATTGTGCCTCGTCCACACGGCAAGATTATAAAATTCTCGGTTGAGACAATATGTGACAATAAAAAATAACAGTTATAACAGGTTTGAACCTGCAGTGTGTGGTGTACTGTCTCACCAAATACAACACACTTTAAGCACTTCATCCCTGTGGGAAAACAGTATTAGTATTTACTTTGAGGGCGAGATGCATTTCTGCGGCACACTTTCTAGATATTTATTTGCTTAAAAAAAGTCCTTAAAAACTGCTTTCAAGTTTGTTGTCGTAGCATGATAAGGAGTGGAAAAATTGAAGGCGGAGTGAATACTTTTGCAAAACACTGCTAGGTTATTGTGTTTATTCAGCACATACAACTGGCACAGCATCAAAAACACTGTTCAGTTCATTTCAATCCCTTTAATTTTGTAGCTTCAACTTAAAGGTTCAGTAGCCTCAACTCCAAAACCTTTAAGTTTTAGCATAACTCAAACTTTTATTAGCTATCTATTAGCTAACTAATAGACTAGCTAAATTATTAGCTAGCTAATTTTAGGAGTTAGCAACTCCTGAACTTTAAATTTTAGGAGCTTTTAGTTACCTATTAGCTGTCTGACAGATTAGCTAGCTTATCTATCAGGAAGCTAATAGATTTTCTAATAGATTATCCATTAACATATAGATTAGCTAGCTTTCTGTTAGCTAGCTAAAATATTAACTACCCAACAGATTCAACTAAACCTTAGGTCTAATTTTATCCACTTGCTATTGAGTTTGAGCTTCAAATACATTGACATACAATTCAGTTTAATCAGATAGAAAAAGCCCAATACATCCCAATTATGTAGTACCGTACAGTCATTAATATTATTTTTATTATATTTATTATTATCATATTTTCTTAGTTACCTACATTTTCATGTGGAGAACTGTTGTAAAAATCAGTGAATACATGTTGGGGCGAAGTGGATTTAAACGTCCACATGGAGAGGCAGAAGATAATCTCTTCTGGTGCCTGAATGTCTATTTGTCGCCTGTGTGTTTGTGTGTGTGTGTGTGTGTGTGTGTGTGAATCTCCTCCTTTTTTGTAACCAGTCATAGAAAATATCAATCCATTCACAAATCCTGTGGGACATTTAACATGGCAGAAGTGCTTCAGGACTCCCTTTACGTAAAATCCATTTTCTGCTAAAGAAGGGAATGTTGTGGACTATGAATGTCGATACAACAATGCGTGTGGATAAAGGAGGAGAAAGGGGGGAGCGAGAGCGCGGCATTCATTGGATTATGGAGGGAAGAGAAAAAGGTAGAGCAGGATAACAAGGAGAGAGAGAGAGGGAGAGAGAGACAGAGCACATCAGTGAGAGGAAAGGGCCTTTCATCTCTCTCTGACGTCTTCAAAGACAATGAGCCTCACCCACTGTGCGGTGTTGACTCCAACAAATGCGCTAGCGAGTAACACACTACAGCAAACATCTGAAAGCGCATCTCACCTGACGCACATCCTCCACCGCCGCACATCCGCCATGAGGACGGCAGCCGGGGAGGACGCTGTTAATAATGTAAACAGTGTTCACATCATTCCTCTGTGTTTCTGAGTGAAGGGCCGACACTTGGTCAGTTGATTATTGTTCCAAGCTAGAGGTTGCTAACATCCTCGTTACGTCCTGTGTGCTACTCTACAGGGGGAAAAAAAGCTCTTATGAACTAAACATAGATGTGAGTAGGAGGCAAAGCAGAACCCCACTTGAGGTTGTTTTGATAGCAAAGGAAGAATTGCAGCTTTTATTGACTTCATTCACACTAAGACCAAGGTGTTGACTGAGGTTACATAGAGCTTTTTCTGTTCATATCAACCTCTCAAACTGCTTTAAAACTACAAATCACATCGGCAAAGTCACACCGTTCACACATCAATAAGCAGATCGGTGGACAGTGTAGGGACTAAGTACCTTGATAATGGGGGGCATAAAAATATGATCTGATGAGGGAATCTAGAATTAATCTCTCAACCATTCACAGACTAGATCAGTGTTTTTCAAAGTAGGGGCCATGGCAACCTGGTATGTCCCTCCAGGAAGTTGGACGGAAGTTTGAGAAAGAAAAAAAAATGGAATCCAATACATTTTTAAACCACAATTTGTTTTAAATATACAAATGCAATGTTTTTTCAATCACTATTATAAAATATAAGTTAAAATAACTTATCCAATTTGGTGATAGAAGGTAGGAATGGCCTTTCTTGTCCCATAGAGGGGAAAATTCAGGAAATCCTTATTTGCCATGCTCATCTTTCTGATTGGCTGCCAGTCAAATTTATTGAGCTGCTTTCCTCCTCAAGATAGAAATGGGAACGTTTCTGACAAGAAGACCGAAGCTGACCTGCTGTGGGGGAAACTGCTCCAAAGAAAAAAAACCTAAACTGTGGAGATTAAATAAAATTTGATGAGGTTAATATAAATATATTACATGTTTTCTTATCAAAGAGAGGACTGTGGTTAAAAAATTTTGTCCGGTAATATATTAAATATCAGAATAATAAAAACAAAATTTATTACCTAATGAAGAGATTCCACCACAGAACTGCCAACTAAAATCAGAAGGGATGAGGCAGCATTTATGCAAAATGAATGACATGGCCTGTTCAGAAAACTGTGACAAAAAACTTTAACAGAAAGCTTAAATATTCCCACAAGAGGTTTCTGCAAAATCACGACAGGAATCCATAATGGACTTATCAATGCTGAGCAATTTGATGAAAACTGGATAAATCGATTTAAACTCATTCTTCCAAGGCAATTATTGCGTGAAAAGGGAGGAATTTCTGTGATCATCTTTGTACCTTTCAGATTCTGTTCTGACTTAAACAGGAAGAGTTCTTACAGAGAGATGATGAAGGCAGAGAGATGATGAGAAAACCAGAAAAGTGTAGAAACTAAATCTAAACATTAAAGAACCGAAAACACAAACCTTTTCATAGAACCCTTGGGAATAATGTTAGAAATTACCTCTGAAAAACAAAATCCACATCAACGAGCATCTTTGATGTAAGAATATAAACCAAAGCGCACAATAATGAAAAATATCTATTAAATAATTGAGTGTGTTTGTTCCGTACCGACATTTACATGTGTTTATTCATTCATGTTCAGTTCGTTAAATTCCTGAGCAGAGAACTGCTAACGGCCCCGTCTTCTTTTCCTGTGACTTATCATGTTGGCTTTATCGTGCTCAAAGCTCTGTGCAGTTAGCGGCTCTCTGAGCAAAACATGATGTATCTCTGCCTGTTTCACGTTGTCGACGCTGCTGTGAATACCTGGATAAAAGCACCACGGGGCAACCGGGCCGGGTTGTCCGTACGTTGCAGCGAGAGGATTCGTTTTCTGAGCTGGTGTTTCCGACAGATAGACGAGGTGAGCTGATGTGGTCACGATCAAGTGACAGATTCACTCACAATTTGATGGCAACGCTTTAATTTACTTTTGTAAAATATATATATAATTGATTTGTTTTTGTGTTTGCCTGCAGCAATAATACAGAATAATTGCACTGTGTAAAGTAACGGACAGGAGAGGGATGCTGCCTTGTATTTTAAAGTAAACTATTAAAAAGCAGAGTTTTTTTAGTATTTATGCCACTATTTATTGCTATATGGTTCCCATTATGGTCTTTTGGGTGTTGTTGTGTTTTGGCAACCGCCTTCTTTGTAATATTTTTATAGTTTATTTGCTTCAGTCTTGTTTTCTGCTCTTCTATTACACAAAGTGCTGATCATTGCAGCTGTCCTGTAGTGTTCGCTAACATGTGTGTTAGCATTTGGTCTATAAAGTCTTGGCTAAGCCTTTAAAAGATTCAACCAGCCATTGCAAATTGGGACTCAAATATCAGCAAAGATGAAAAAAAACGATCTTTAGTAAAATGGCAGCTGGACTCCTCTGTACTTGCAAAATGTATTCAAACTCAACCATTCCTGATAGTCAAATAAGAATATATGAAGAAAATAAGAATATATCATAGATTTTCTGAAGTTGTTGCAAGTACAAGCAATGTGTTTTTACATATTTGTTCAAACTGTCACGATGTCAGGACAGTATAACATAAGACAGATAACCTGTGAAAAATATAAATAAATAAAAAATAATAAAAAAAATCAAGCTCCTCCCAACCAACCAGAGTCAGGAGGAGGGTCTTAGTGCTGTCAATCACTCGTGTAGATGTGCTGCTAAATGTGCTAATGGCAGAGAAACATCTTAAAGTTTCAGGGAAACTGCTCGTCTGGTTGGTTAAGCTAATTAGCTTGAGCATTCCATGTGGGAAGCATGATTACAGGGAAGAGCCAGAAGGGCCCGATTTCTATTTTACTGATTATTTGTCTCATAATATGCTGCCACAACATCCTGACAGATTTAACAAATATGTAAAAAAAAACACACATTGTTTATTGAAGTTACATATTGCAGCTTTAACCATTAGAAATGCCTCATGTCATGTTCTGGTGGATGATAAAACCAGGTGAACTTTTCCTGGGTTTAAAACCGTCCATCATCATCACAAAGCTCAGGTTTGAAGATAAAATACAGATTTTCTTGCTGCTGCGTTTCGTTACTGAGAGGTTTGGTTTGCCGACCGAATGAATTCTGTCCCCGTATGAACTGCCTGGTTAATAACCAATGCTGCTTTTCCCTCCATTACAGTGAAACACTTCTGCATAATTCCTGACAAGTGACCGACTCGACAAGCTTCACACAAACAGATGAACAGCCTTCTCAGCTCAACTATTTTCCCCCACAAAGGTTTAGTAAATGCACATAAAGGTTGTGGTCCTTTCTTCCCGGTGAACCTTGTGAACTTAAATCAGATTGAAAGTGGCTTGTGAAGAAGTAAAGTAAATACAGGCCCAATTTTTTTCCTCCACCTGTTGTTTACAAGTGCTCTTTTTTTATCTTTTTAGTCTGAGATATTATTCCCACTACAGAGCTGTTCACACGATTAAAGACTACATTTGCGCCTCGGCCACATTCCACCGAGAGAGACTTTTTTTTGCCCCTCCATCTGTACCAAGACGAGATTCAGGGCTTTTCTGGGCACATGCCAGCTCCCCGGCTCAACGGCTGGCTGTGACTGTGTGTGTGTGTGTGTGTGTGTGTGTGTGTTGGTTTGGAGGTAACAAGGTGACAGTGATGGTACCTGGGTTAGCAATGAGCAGTGAGGCGCATGCGGGCCATCTGTAGTGAATAGCGTCGGTTCTGCTCAGAGGTCAAAAGGAGAGACGGAGGCAATCCACAGAGCCGCTTTTATTCCTCCTGCCCAAGCGACCCGTCGTTTATCCGCTTACTCCGGCTCCCCCGCTCGCCGCCGAGCGTCGGGCGTGTTTGTCTGCAGGATACTGCATCAAATCAGCGACCCTGGATGCGTGAAGACTTAGCTAACCCTTTGCAAAGTGGACCCCGGTTGAGTCTTGGCTTACTTACAAGGACCCAGAGTTTATTTAGAGTAGAGGCAGGAGCAGGAAGTAGTGCAACACCCTCTGGGTTATTCTAGATAGGAATCAGCTGCTGGGTTGCTTTCCTGGTTACCAGGAGAATTGGGGCCATGCTAAGAAATAATAAATAAAATTTAAAAAAGTAAAATCACGACAATAAAGTAAGAAGTTTACGAGAATATTTTGACATTAAAGTTGTAATATTATGAGAGTAAAATCATAAAATTACCAAAAATAGAGTCATAATGCTGCAAGAATAAAGTCATACAAGAATAAAGTTATGGCATTATGTGAATAAATCATAGTATTAAAAGAATAAAGTCGAAATAATGTGAGAATAGTTATATTGTTAGTACAATAAAGTTGTAATATTTTGAGAATAAAGTCATAACATTACTAGAATGAAATCACTATTCTGAATGAAAGGTCGTATGAGAACAAAGTCAAAATAATGTGAGAATACGCATATTATTAGAACAAAGTCATAATATTTTGAAAATAAAGCCAAAATATTACAGCAATAAATATTAAATTGTGCGAATAAAGTTACAATATTACGAGAACAAAGTCACAATTATGAATATAAAGTCGCATGAGAATATAAGCTACATATTACAAGAATAAAGTCACGATATTATGATAATATAGTTGTAATATCATATTATTTCAACTTTATTCTCACTCAACTCTATTCTCGCAATACCTTCATTTTATTCTTGTAATACTTTGACTTTATTACTACTTTATTCTCCTACGACTTTATTCATGCAATTTTATTTTCTTATCGTGACTTCAAGCACTCCGTCATACCTCCCCTCCAAAGTTTCATAGAAAATCCTACTTTTATTTAAAATAATTCACCCACGGCCCATAAAGCCGATGCACGACGGAGTCGGAGTCGATAAACGAGTTCCTGCAACCAGAGACCAGCGATTATCCAGTGCCGATGCTAACGATGCTTCCCACAGTCCTCTGTCGGGATCTCACTGCTGGCTGTGATGATCCCGGTGACGTTTGGGATCTGAGGGGTCGCAGTAGAGACGGTGACGAACCGAACGCTCGGTGAAGTCACAGTGAATAACGCGGCTGCCATGTTCCAGCGGGCTGATAGAGATGATGATGATTTCCTCCACAGAAATGCCAGAAGGTTAGCGGGGTGGGGGCAGATAGCTGGAGATAGGGTGCCACCATCAAAGTGGTGCTGTGGGACTGAAGCTGCCACCAAAACCTTTCATCTGTCCTTCACTCATGTATGATCTAGGCCTGTGTTCTCTGACCTATTTTCCTTTCTCTTTGCATCTGCTGTCTAACCCGTCCACACGAGCTACATCAAAGCAGAGATACCTGAGATACAGTAAAAATGTTCATATGCTTTTTTTCTGTGTTCAGTCTCCATGAGGCGTTCTTTGCAGAATCATCTTTTTCTGCACTCATGCCAGTCTTTAGGGCTGTGTTTTTATGACAGCTGCACATCTAAAGAGCCATATGTTGCCTCAGTCTTCATTTCAAACTAGCTCAGGCTCAGTCAGACAGGTTGGCACAACGGTGCGTTACGGCCACACTATTGGAAAATAATAATAAAAGCGCAAAATTATGAGAAAGTCATAATATTACAAGAATAAAGTCATAATTATTATGAGAATAAAGTTTGCCAGAACAGTCATGATATTACAAGAATAAGGTTGAAATAATATGAGAATAAAGTTAATATTTGGATGAACAAAATCGTAATATTACCTAAATAAAGTTGCAATATTATCCGAAGTAATACCACGACTTCGTTTGTTTTATTTCAACTTTATTCTCATAATATGATTTAATTCTCATAATACCAGGATTTTATTCTTGTAATATTATGACTTTCTTTTTGTATTTTATTTTTTATTTCCTTACTGAAGCCCTAATACTGCACAGGCATCTGTAAAACTTAACTTGCAAGTTGCACAACTTATAGTTGTCTTGTCTACAACTTTAGTCAGTTTTTAAATGACCTAATCTGCTCCTCTAATCTTCCCAATGCCGTTTATTCACAGACGTTCTCTAACAAACCTCTAGGATTGTGGTAGCAGCATATCAAGGCGCTGAAAAGTTAAACTGTTGCAAACCCTTTATATAAGGTACTGTACAAATTAGCTTTCACCTGTGCTCGATAGCTAACATTTGCTGAGTCACCACCGGTAAAAAAAAAAAAAAAAAAAAAAAAAAAAAACAAAACACTGCTGCACTAGCGATGTTTATGTTTAATAAATCATACCAAACAGTAAAGCAATACAACATGCAATGACAGCCTCACACCACCACCAACAGGGCTTTTTTCACAATCTAACAGAATATCCAAGTTAATTGCAAATTTCAGTGTCTGGTCAGAGCAGCTAAGAATGTGAGGCAGAGTCCATTTTCTGTCACCACTTTGAATTCTGTAATTACCTCCAGGGCCCTCAGAGGGACTAACACAGAACTGCCTGCACACTCCACCCAGAGCCAGCAGCTCTGCTCATGTACACTTTTCCTCCTTCCTGCCCTCCGTGCGGCGCAGCGTTGTCGAATCCCACGGAGGAGCACACTTTGCGAGCCCTACGTGATTGCTAATACCGGGCAGCCGGAGTCTGCCTCTCTCGTACGTGCCTGGGTCCTCTGGAGGAAAAGATCATTATGAAATGTGATGGCGAGCTCTCGGGTAAAATCCTCAGACGGGCTTTTCATCTCAGAGCGAGTTGGGAGTTGTTTTCCACGGGAACAGATGCGCGGCTAAAATGCTAAGATATCCAGACCCGGAGTAACCTTAACGGTTGAAATAAAAACATTTCTTGCTTCAATTCATCTTAGCCAGAGATCGAGTTTAGCTTTTAGAGGGGCAGTGTTGTGTGTTTTCCAGTCGCATGGAATCATTTTGTAGCACAATCAAGCAACAATGTTACCTTTAGTTGTTAGAAAAATGCTGAATATATCAAATATGACTTAAAAGAAATTTGTCTTTGTAATTTAATGTCTTGAAATTAGGCCTCTGTCTCTTTAAAAACTCCTGCTCTTTCTGAAACTCCGCCTTCTGGAAGTCATCACAACATCAACAAAAACAGTGCTTTTACCAGCGATGCTCTCAAGATCGTATAATGAGCTCAGTAGGTGCGTAGGTCCACCAGGTGTTGGCTAATTGCTGCTGGCTAGTCTGAAGGAGCTGATTGGGGGAGGGCTGCTCTGTGAGGTAGAACCTCAGGTTCGACATTGCGGAGGAGTTCTGTTCTCGAAAGTGGAGCTAGGTCCACCCAGGCATATGGTTGCCACGGGAGACTAAAGGATTTCTCAAACATGCATGAAAGAATTAAAGCAACACTTCAGGTATGTTTTTGATGAGTGGGTAATATCACAACATGATATAAAGCTCAAAAAAGTTGACTACATAACACCGCCCCTCTAAAAGGAGAATCACCAGAACCTCCAATCTCCCCAAATGCCTCATCTAAATTCATAACTCTGAACAATATGTTTTCTTTTGAGAAGCAGATGCAACGTTAGTCTCTCAAGGAAGCTCAACTGCGAGGCAGCCTTCACAGAGCCGTCCAACAGGTTCCATTCAGGGAACCCGGCTCCATATGGCTGACTCTGAAATGCACTTTGTCCTGGAGGAGGGTAAACAGAGCAGAACTGACCCATGATGAGTCCCAAAATGGACTCATCATTGGCGTGATGGCAACAGATGAGCGAGTTTAGTCCACACGGCCTCCCTTTGCTCATTAAGCAGGCCAGCACCTGTGTTCCTGCTGCACAGCACATCTGCCAGAGAAACGCTGCCTCCTCTTCCGCGAGCCTCCCGAGGGATGGCGCACCCTATTCATAAATATTAAGACGCATTGAGTTTATTTTTCTGCCAGTCCCGTTATATAAAGACTACCCCGGTCAGAATTTATTGGCAAATGTTGCTTTCTCTCGCTTTTCGTGCCGTCCTTTCCTCCGTTTTCCACACGCAGTCCCTCCTTGTACGTGTAGGACTGAAAAAATTAAAGAAGTAGTGTTTGAGACAGCCTTAATAGTTTGACTTAATTGTGGAGAAAATGGTTCAGATACAATTTGCAGTCTTACAAACACGCTGATTAAAATCCCAAATGTATGTGACATAAAATATCAGACAATAATAAATTATTTACAGGCTTGGCTCTGCTTTTAACGTGCCGTGGTTTGGCTGAAAAAAGAAATACAACAAACTGGAAATGCTGTGACAATAAGCAATAAATCAATTAATCGCATGATAAATTAAAACAAATGCAATCATTTCTATTTGTGTGAGTTATCGTTTTTCCTCTTTTCTCTCTTTCTACCAAAAACTGCATGACAAAAGTCAACCAGTTTTTTTTTGTTCTTTTGTTTTGTTAAGGAAAATAATTCATACTTATTTTTTATTTATTTTGGACTTTTAACATGTCAGTGTTCAAAATATTTTGATCTTTCAGAACATCTTATTGTGCCATTACCATTATATTACTTGAAAATGGTGTCAAAACAACAATATTATCGTTTATCGCAATAACTCCTCAGACGATATATCGTGTATCGTCTATCGGCCTGTCATGATGAATTAATTATCGTGACAGGCCTGACTGGTCCCATGGAGCTGATGTACCCAATGCCTTGATTTGAAAACTTTATGATCGATTTCTTAGCATTCACTCTTCTTTAGTAGGAGTCTATCAGCTTGCCACATCCCTTCTTGGAAACATGTGCTCACTCTGTCTTGTAAGAAGTTCCCCAAATCAACCAGATCGTGAGGACATGTCCTGCACACCCAAACAAATCCCACTGAGCTCTTGTCAGATTAAGTGCAGTCTGGCTAGTCTGTTTCAAACCCCCTAATCATCTTGAAGTGAAACCATTCTTTTCTCAAATTTGAGCGGTTCTCAAACCCAAGGTTTCCAGAGTGAAAGCCTTCTTCCGCCTTAACAACCGGGTGGACCGGTTGTTAAGGCAGTTGCCCCTCCCAGGCAGGAAGTTCACAAAACGCCTCGCCTTTTGAGATGTGCAACACACATAATTCAAATTATTTATGATTGCTATCAATACTAGTACTGTAATAGAGTTACCAAGTATAATTTCATGCATAATTGAAACGCATACATACATGTTATATAATTAATGGGATTTTTTTTTAATAGACAAAATAAACAAAACAACAGAAACAACAAATAAACTAAATTATGAAGTCTCTATGAACAAACATGGGTAACATTTTATTTGAAGGAGTGTGCATAGGACTGATATTGCTTTGTCATAAACAAAACATGACACCTGTCATGAACATAAAGGAGTCTTCATGAATGTTTATGACTGTTGTCATGATGTGTCATTGGGTAAATAATGACACTTTTAATGCAAAGCTGACAATTTTAATTGACTTTGAATGTAAGTTTTAATGCAACTTTTCATAAAAATCATTTTATGAAGACTCCTTCGTGTTCATGACAGGAGTTATGTCATGTTTATAGCAGTGTAATGTCAGTCTTAGGCACACAACTTCAATTAAAGTGCTACACAAATGTGTCCTTATTTTAGGTTGAAAGAAAAAAGAGAAAAATGTTAAATAATGCAAATGGAAGTTATTGAGTTTGCTCTAATTTATGCTATTAACTGATTTATTGCTTATTGCAACAGGCCTAGCGATCAAACAATTTACATGTGAATAGGAAGTGAGAGTAAATAAATGTGTCTTACTTCTTTTCAAACTAAATTTGTTACTTGTATATGTATAAATATACATACAATCACACAAAAATCATCAATGGAAATAAATACAGGACAAAAATCAATTGGATGAATTCGGCAGTTTCTTGTCTGTACTGTATGCATACACACATATTCGCACAAACTTATATATATATATACATTCGGCAAGTATGCATACAGTATGCATGTTATTTCCCATACAATATGGGGTATAACATGCACTTCTTTATGGCTCAAATGAATTAAAATCAATCAAAAATAGTCCGTTTTTTTAGCTAAACCTCAAAAGTTTTGGTAAAAACTGAATGATATTACAAATTCTTGATTGACATCCACATCGTATCTGAAGAAACTCAACCAGAGCCCGTTAAACTGTGACGTTCTTTCACAACATTTTGGAAGAATTCATCCAGCCCTCGTAATTTTCTTTGAAAGAAAAAAGTTTGCAAATTTTTCTTTGTCTTTTTTTTTATTCTGAAATTGGGATTAAACAGAAGATTGTTCTTGTTTCTCGTTGCCCTCTGTCTCTTAGCATTTCAGCAGTTTTCAGATCCATGGTAAGAGCAGTTTGTTTTACGAGTAATGAATAGTGGGTTATGTATGCAGCTTAGTCTTTTAGTTAGAGCTGAAAAGGTTTTAAGTTGTAACTTTGACAAAAATATTCAAGAAGATTAATGTTGGGTTGCAACAGTCCTGCTGTCATATTGAAAAAATGTCCGTCGTTTTCGATATAATGTTCAGTGTTCTTCTTACCTTTGGGATCAATAAACTATTTTTGAATTTGAATTAAATTTGAGTTCTAAATCTTAGATATTTCACAGAATCTTCTGTATCCTCAACAATGGATGTCTTTTTTTCACTATAACAATAATAATAAACATATAACTTTTGGACTAAAGTTTTGAGTTTTCCAAAGTACGGTAATATTCAGCTAAACTAATCAGTCAGGAGGTTTAATAACTCTGAATGTGTATTTTGATTCTTCACTTTGTGACATCTCCTCCACTTGAAGTGTGCGTCCGGAAAGAAATCAACAAATCGATTTAATATGTCACATCCATCACACCGAGCAGGCTGTGATTAACTCGCTTGCGCTTATGTAAACGTGCCGTGGTTTTATTAATACTTAGCTTGAAAAGTGATCACCTGTTTTGTCAATATATAATGAAAATGCCGTCGTTACTTCATTGGTAATGACGCAGCTCTCCTGTAACGTATTGCATTTCTTTCAAACATGCAATATCTTTTCAAGAAAGTGTCACAAACGTATAGGGTACGATATTAAATAAGAGTTCCAAATGAAGCAATATAGGACTCCCTATTACGGAGGGGGTCACTGAGAATATAACCGAAAGCTAATATTCAATATAATTCAATCATCTGTCATTGTTTTGAAACTCTGGTGATGCCTAAGTGTGCTCGCAGCCACTCATCTCGCTCTCTCTCCGAACGAAGCCTTTCTACTCGAGGAAGAAAGAAAGAAAGAGAGCCACGCCGTACTTCAGAGCTTAAATTAAATCCATGTCCAATAATTTTTTTTCAAAGAATAGCACAGCAGTAGTCCAATAGGATATTCACATTAACTCCTGCTTCAAAGAGAGCACCGTCTTCAGCAACTTAGTCCTTGTCGAGCTTTCTTTTTTCCTAAAAGCACTATTCCCCAATTTCCTTTCTCCTCTTCTTGAACAGGAAATCACACTCTGGTGTTCATCTGATCTGAGGGGCTGTCGACTTCCTGGCAAGCGGAGACAGCAAATCCCGCACTCGTTCTTTTGTTTTCTCACGCCAGGGTTGCAGTTTGCATAAGGCGTCTTCCAAACAAATGTGTTCCTGACTGCTATCGAGTTTACAAGTAAATCTATATTTGAAGACAGGGTTTCGGCTTCACTAATATGGAGCTCAGAGGATTTGGTCGAGCATTCTGCAGAGTCTGGCCCAACAGGATGCGGCTCGCTTTCTGCACAGCATCCAGGAAACCAAAACATAAACCTCGTCTTTGTCAGCCTTAAATGTTTTATTTTTATTCATTTACAGACGCGTGTGTGTAATGAGAAGGCTCCATTGTTTAAAGGGGCAGAATTATAGTCTCATTTTACTGCACAATTAAGTAACTATGTTAATTTCAGTTGTTGACAACATGGCTCCTCTATTAACCCTTTAATAACATTCTTACTATCGTTTCACTGAGAAGTAACTCCTATAATGAGCTCAGCAGATGCACAGCTCCACCAGCTGTTTGCTAATTGCTGCTGGCTAGTCTCAAGGAGCTAAGTTGAGGCGGAAGCTCTCCTTGGAAAACTGGAGCTACAAGGTGGAGCTGTGTCTGAAGGCAGAGCTAAGTCCACCCACGTGTTTTAAACTGCTGATTGGTTGCCACAGGAGATTAAAGGATTTCTCAAACATGCATGAAAGAATCAAACAACACTCCAGGTTTGTTTGTGATGAGGAAATAACATTATAACCTGAAGCAAAAAGTCGATTTTGCACAGTACTGCCCCTTTAACACACTTTCCATTTTGTTGTATCCATTCTGAACATCCTCTAATTGGTTCCCTGCAGATCTGCTGCTGCCTCTAGTGGTGTGGGGTGGTAACACAACTAACACATAAACATGTCACTGATAGCAGAGACCACAGTAATGGGACGCAGGCACATCACTTAAGATAAAACAGGTTACAAGCATATCCAACTTTCAGCTCAACTCTACTCAACTCTATCGTGCGTTTACCAGAAAAAAATATATTGCGCCTAATTAACATTTTCTCATAACTGTCAAACGTGAGAGAAGGGCACAGAAAGATTTAAGACAGAAGCACACAGGGAGAAAAGCAGCAAACAGCATGGTTCACACACAGAGCCACACTGACTCCATTAAAACTGATGGCACCCTCATAAAGCTGCTATTCCTGCTTAAGCACGTCGCCTCATCCAAGACACACAAAAAAGGAAAAACTGACGTTTGAACTTGACACATTCAGGCCAGAGCCGGTTTAGGCTTCAATAAACATATTGGTTGTTGTGCGCATATTTTCTTTCAACGTTTGACTCACTGGAATCAGGACCCGAGCACCGCAGTTCCTGTTCAGCATTACTATGAGCGGACAGGGCTTCATATTCTCAGGGGAGCGGACTTTCACAGTAGCAGAAACCCTCCTGTCTGGGTGAAGCTCAAGAAGGCCACTTGTGCAGTCATTCGGGATGGGAAAAAAAAGAAGAAAAGAAGGAGAGAGGTGGCGTGACCCTGATCTCTAATGGTCTTCCATCTGCCGTCCCTAGTATCTGTCACAGCAAAGAGCGACTGTCAAAGCCTGACAACGGAGACCGCAGCACACAGCGCGGCACTTAACATTCTGACAGTAAGTCAATTGGGAAACAGGATTACTTTGGAAGTAAATTTACAGCAAGTGTATCAAGTAAACATTATAGTCGAAGACGCGAGGACAATATGACCACGCGTATAAACACCGCGGGCGTCACCACGAGTGAGCTGGACAGGCTTCCACAGCGCCGATTCAGCGAGCGTGAGGTCGAGGCCCGACTCGCCGTTACGGACAGAAGGACGAAAGAAACATTAGCAGTAATCACATCCAAATTATTTCAAATCACAGTCATTGATGAACCGATGAGAAAGGTTATAGTAGTACATTAGTGCTTTAACTGGACGGTATCGCTTCTTTGGGCTTGTTTCTCTGATATGCTAAAAAAAAAAAAAAAAAAAGTGGACAACCAACGTTGCATGTTCCCACGAAACTCCCCATTTACACAGTGAAACATGGTGGTGGCAGGAAGGTGCTGTGGGAACATTTCCTGATGCCAGGGGCAACAGAAGTTGGTCAAAGTCGATGGCTTGATGGATGAAGGTAAAAACAAGGCAATAATAAGTAAAAAAAATAACTAAAAAAAAAAAAGACTTCAGACGTGGGTATTTGTTTTCCTTTCAGCAGGAAAACAAATCTGAACATACAAACACAGCTGTAACTGGGTAGGTTATATCAAAGAATACTTTATTTAACTAAATCTATTTGAGAATTTGTGGCAAGACCTGAAACAAGAGAAGAAAAAAAAGACGAGCTTGTGATAATTATAGACAAGAAGGAACAACAAAATGATGTATCTAAATTTAACTCTCTTCCTTGTCAAAATGTTTCCAGAGCCATGTATGACTTTTCTCTCTGCTTCATATGTAGATGCTGCTTGTGTTGATCGCACGATCCCAAAGTAAAACGAAATGTATGGTACGGATGTGACAAACTGTGCAAAGGTTAAAAGATTACGAATGCTGCTTCAAAGCCAAAGTGTAGCTGCGCAATTAATGAGGGATATCAAAACAGCAGCATCATTTTAAGAGAAACAGCATGTTCATTACGGCGATAAATGGACGACAGAAATGAATAAACAAACTGAAAAAATAACAGATGGGTACAGAATGAAAACATTGGGAAGGGATGCAGCAAATTCAAGGCAGCGAGGAGAGGAGGAAATGAACTGAGGCCTAATGGGACAAAGTGCTGCATCACTTGTGGGTCTTCGCTGGATACAGTCTTATATCAGTCCAGCAGCACGCTTCATCGGCCGTTCCGCGGACCGACAGGCGGACCCGTTCCAACAGACGTTATTCACAGCAGGGGCTGGCAGAACCGGCCAATGTCAAGGGAACCTTTCAGTTTTTATGCCACAGGATATACAGCTCCGTCTGCGTGAGGCCGGAGCCAAGGCTGACGAATGATGCCGCTCATAAAAAATGCAAAAGGTCTTCGGTTAAAAACATGGCACTGTTTACAATCGGCGCTGTGTTCCGACAAAAAGGCCGATTATTAGATGTTTGTCTGGAACGGCACTCTGGCGACCTCACCGCAGAGTCGACGGACTTCCTCGGTCCGCGTCGCTCGTCACCCAAAGCCAGCAGAGAAGTTGGTCAGGAAACGAGAATCGAGTCCAGGGGAGGGGATCAGGGATCAGGAGAGACTGTGATGTCCGACGGGTACAGCTGAACATTTATAGCGCCTTGAAGATGAGGCGGCGCAGGGGCCGAAGATTCACTGGTAGGTTGGTGCAAGGTTGAAGATGGAGTGACCCCGGTGCAAAGCAACACTTCTCCTGCTCTTTGTCCCCTCTGCAGCCCCCGCTGTGGTCAGGATTGATGAGCAGCAGTTGGTGCAGAGACACTGGGCTAGATTACAAGTGTACCACTTTGTCATGTGTGGAGTTGTTCTAAAAAAAAAAAAGAAATAAGGTAGAAAGAACGAGCCCTGCTCCCTTTAATTGGTTGCAATACTTCCAGAGCAATCTTCTCTCTCTGCACGTCCCGCGTTCGCTGAGTATTGTTCCAAAAGGAAGTAGAGGAGAAAGACTCAAACATTTCAGAGCAAATGATGAGCAGGAGACAAAGTCTTCAATGTGCCAAGATATTTAACAAAAAAACTGATTTCTGTTTTGTTTTTTGGGGGTCATTTTTAAAGGGGCAGTATTATGTAAAATCAACTTTTATGAACTTTATATCATGTTATAATATTATTCCTTTTTCAAAAACACACGTGGAGTCTTGCTTTAATTCCTTCATGTATGCTTTAGAAACCATTTAATCTCCGGTGGCAACCGTTCAGCTGTGCAAAACGCCTGGGTGGACCTAGCTCCGCCTTCATGGACAAAGCTCCTTCTCACAGCTACAGTTTTCAAGCTTCTGAGCTTCCACCTCACAGAGAAGACCTCTGCCGTGACTGCCTCACTCCTTCAACTAGCCAGCAGCAATTAGCAAACACTGCATTTCTGCTGTACTCATTATATCAGCTACTTCTCAGTGAAACGCTGGTAAAAAGGTTGCTAAAGGGTTAATAGAGGAGCCATGTTGCATTGACTTCCTGATGACTTGCATGAATACAAAAAGGGGTTTTCGGATGTTTAATTTATAAAGGGAAAAAAGAGCGACCTAAATCAATCCTGCATGAAATTATAATTTCCTCCTTGATTAACCCCGTATTTTTTGGTTCAATTTCACAACCAAACTCAGGCCTGATTACTGCCTCACCTGCAGGATCAAGAAATCTTTAAAATAGAATCTGCATCACAACATGGAGTGCGCTAAAAGAACTCAAAAAGCACACAAAACATTATTCCCTGTTCTAAATTAATTCAAAAACAGACAAGAAACAAAGTGTTTGTTGTCCATCAGCCGTTTATAAAGTTTTGAGACTCCTTGGACCACAGTGAACAGTGGTGCCCAGCTTCTTTAGAACCCAAAGCTAACACATGCTGAAAATGATTAATAAAGCTCTATTGACATATTTCGTTGGCAAACATCCATCAACCCAGCATGGTCACTGCCTTCCTATGAAATTCAGACTGATTCTCATCTCCCCTAGGAGTGCTTCGCCTGGGATTTCTCTCGTTGAACTGGATTTCTCCGGCTGAACCAATCAGTGACCAGAAGTAAAAGTTGTGAACAACGGCATCAATTTTCTGCGCCGTTTCAAAATTGTAGTCCGCCTGTGTTTTTGTTTTGTTATGTGATAACTGCTTTTCAAATTTAGGCCGGTTGTTGTCGTCGGCTATGACGTTTGTTTGGGCATTTGAAACATTATGACTAAAACAAAAGGTTTTTTCTCTCTTGTAGTCATTGCCAGGCATATTTGCTTATTTGATCATTTCTGGGTTTCACGTTGGACCAGAAACATATGAAGACTGGAATAAACAGCAGTTGGACAGGGCTGTTAAAATTGTTGCTAGAGATGGAAAAAGAAAAAGAAAAAAGAAAGCTTGACTTCCAACTCTTTGAATGACTTCAAAGATCGAACCAATTCTCAAGAAACGAGGATGAACGGGACAGAGAGATTAGAGGAGAGGTGCTGGCTCGGATTTTAATAATTCCTCCCTCGGAGTAGCAGGTGCAGTTCAGACACAGGTACTCAGTTTTATTAGATCTCGGCATCGTTTCCTAGCAACACGGCTGTGGGAATAGGCAGCTGCCCCGCCCATGCCCCAGGGGCCGCTGGGATTGAGATTCTGATTAAGGCTTTAGGCCGGTTGTAGAGGGGATTGCAAATCATCAGCGCGGCTCTTAAGAGTTGTGGGAACCTGGCAGTACCCAGAGCCTCGAGGGTTGAAAATACGGCTCCAGCAACGGATCGCGAGAAACCCTGATGACTCAGCAGGCCGCATCCTTATCGCCCCACAACCCAACTATCAGGCTCTCTGAGGATGAGTCGGAAACCTGTATTCCTTCACGTTTGCCAGGATTCTGGTTGGACTTGAAAGAATTACAGAAATGTGTTTATCGTTAAACTTTTGAACACATGGGGCTTTTAGAAAAAATAAAATACTGTATTCCAATGTCGGTGTGTGAAGTTATGCATGTAGTCTCCAGTGACTCAGTGACTTTATTTATACCAATAGGTAGATCTGGTTACAGTGACGGGTGTCAGCTTTCTTGCCAAACAATAAATATGAATATAACATTATTGAAAATGGCCTGGTGCTCTATTATAAACCATAAAAACAGAAAAAAAAAAAA